>NW_011892039.1:8471-9091 GCF_000151845.1 Pteropus vampyrus
CATGAGCTTAGACCAATCATGGCCCATCCCTGAAACCAGGACCAAGGTCGATTCCATCCAAGTCAGATCGACCGAGGATTCATGGGGTAAGGGGGCTGATTTCCTCAAGAAACGCTGGAATGAGGAAACTGGATGCTGAACGTCAAAAGCGATCTGCTCTCTCTTACTGTTTGCCGTTGTCTATTTTGTATCGTTACTGGTGGTATGTGTTCCTCCCTCTCCTTTGAGGCTAAAAGCTTTCTCTGATTAGGACCCTCATCCTAGACATATTTGTATCCCTTAATGGCTAGCCCAGAAACAAATGCAGCAAAATATTTATCCAACTGAATTACGGACCTTAGGAAGAGACGGTCGAAGCAGGTCGGCCCTAGTGTGCCAGGCTTCTCTCTCATGTGCCGCGTGTCTTAGCTCTGCAACCTTAGTTTCTGAGTATCTTCCTCTGTCCTTCCCCTCCAAAATGATTCTCGATATGTCTCTTCATCTTGAACTTCTCAAGTGAGGAAAATAGCTCACCCTAGACCTCCCGAGAGAGGAACTTTCCAGCATGCCTGTATCCGTAGAGGCTACAGGCTGAGTGGGGGGCCTCCAGCTAAACAAGGTGGAGAGAAATGAGAGCCGAT
>NW_011892040.1:0-1383 GCF_000151845.1 Pteropus vampyrus
GCCTGAGAGGATTTCTTAACTAGATAGACTGCAGGCAAAGGTTACTATTCAGGATCACATCAGAGAGGGTTGTTAGTGTTCTGGCACCTGGGTTCAGGTCACCATTCTCTTGGGAGTGGGTTGGTGTGACTCCTCCCTTCTCACTTCAGAACTGATTTCACGTGGATCGACTGAAAAGAGAATGAAGTGGCTGGTTTTGCAAAGCCAAAGGTTGGTTATTGATCAGAACGTAGTCTTCTTTGAGCCTCTGCCAGGGGCAACCATTTCCCCATGTTGTGTAATTCCATGCTGGCTTTCATCCTTCCACTCTGCCACACCACCCAGTCCCCATCTGTGCTTCACTAAATTTTGCTAACTTAGACTTTGTCATTTACCCAGCAGGAAAGTCACTTTCCTTCTTTCACATTCATGATGTCAGATTTGCATTTGTTTTATTTCTCGCCCAGAAACTACTGCCCAGTTTTGCTTTCTAGGAAAGTTGAAATGAAAAGTAAAAAATCTGAAGTCTTGAAAGTTAGAGAGAAAAACGGTGAAGCCCCTTTGCAATTCTGTTACTTCCCCTTGTTTGCAGTAACCTCAGGATGAAACAGAAAGTAATGCCAGAGGAGCAAAACAGACAATATCCCGTAATCCACTATGGAAAAATTAAGTTATTAAGAATCTTCTTATTGTTGTTATTTATATTTAAAATGGAATATCAGAAATAAGTAAAAGGCTATTTTTTGCCACATTATAGCTTGAGCCTAACTGCCCTGCCGTTTTAGTATGACACAGAGGACAAGCAAAGCAGCCAAACAGAAATACACAGGCTGAATGAGCATGTTAGGTGGGCCAGCAGCAGCCCCAGGCTTGGAATTGGCAGAGGGGATTCGGTACCAGTTGGTGTCCAGGGCTCTGACTGGCTTCCTGGAGGAGGTAGGGGTCAGGCCAGGCAATGTGTGCCTCTAAGTTTCTACCGAGAGACGTTATCTTTGAATCTTCTGTGCCCAGCTCAGAAATTCTGACCATAGAAAGTAATCAAAAATTTAAGTAATGAATTTTACATAAAAGCTGAATTGGTACAATGAAAATTATCTGACTAGTAAAGGCAAAATGATTCAATTAGGTAACTTATTCCTCCACCTATAGACAAAATTAACTTTGCTATCAGCATGGAAGGCTCCTGATACTTTGAAACCTGGGAACAGGGGTAACAGCTGACAACCTGGCTTTTTTAAACAAACACTCCAGAGAAAGGACAAGGATGCTGGAAGGTTATTATTTTGCCAACAGTGATACAACCCCTCCTTGGCAGAGGAATTCTAGAGTCCTCAGGATGAGGTCTGCCTGCACTCAGGGAGAGAGTCCAGGAGAGTTGGGTTGAGGACATTTTGTCACTCTAGA
>NW_011892040.1:1778-4646 GCF_000151845.1 Pteropus vampyrus
CAAAATGTGTTTCTAAAACAGAGAGGAACAATTTTTATCTTTAAAAATGTACATTAGGATGTGTATGCATGTGTGTAATTACATATCTACAGACACTTCTGATTTTAGGACAAAGTCTTTTCTCGTTTGATATATATTCACTTGGAGTGATATATCTGAAGATTCCTGGGAAAATTAGACTTCTATTGCAAAATTAATAGTGTAGATTGACGAGGATATCTTTTTAGACCTCACAAAGAACACTTACATGAAAACAAAAAAAGAAAGTAAAAGTGTAGAGAAATGTTTAGAAAATGAAAATTATTATGTTCTCTATTTAATGGCTATGCTTAGAAGGAATGTCATCAGAGAACCTAGAGTCCAAGGCTCCCCAGATTTGCAGCTCAGGCAGGCCAGCTCATCCTGATTCCTCATGGCCCCCCTGCTCTCTCTAATAACCGCCATGCTGGTGTTCAGCTATGGCCCCAGTGGGTCTCTAAGCTGTGACCTGTCTCAGAACCATGTCCAAGTCAACAAGGAGAGCATCGTACTTCTGCATCAAATGCAGAGAATCAGCTCTTTCCGCTGTCGGAAGGACAGAAAGAACTTCGGATTCCCCCAGGAGATGGTGGATGGCAGCCAAGTTCAGGAGGCCCAGGCCATCTCTGTCCTCCACGAGATGCTCCAGGAGACCTCCAATGTCTTTGGCTCAGAGCATTCCTCTGCTGCCTGGAACACGACCGTTCTGCACGGGCTCCTCAGTAGACTCCACTGGCAGCTGGAAGACCTGGGCACCTGTTTGGTGCTGCAGATGAAAGAAGCAGAATCTGCCCTGGGAATGGAGGCCCCTACACTGGCTGTGAAGAGGTACTTTCAGGGCATCCGTCTCTACCTCAAAGAGAAGCAATACAGTGACTGTGCCTGGGAGATTGTCAGAGTGGAAATCAAGAGAGCCTTCTCTTTATCAACAAACTTGCGAGAAATGTTACGAAACCAGGATGGAGACCTGCGGTCTCCTTGAAATGATTCTCAATGGTATTTGTGCCATATCATACTTGCACATATGTCATGGGTCATTTCCAAAGGGTTTTTCTGCTTTAGCCACAAAAATTACTGAAGTTAATTCAGCAAATCTTTTCTTAGAGTATTTAGCAAACCTATGTTACAAATTCAGCTCCTAGAGCATCAGTCCCTAAGAGGTATCTGCTTCTGTGAGTGATTGGTCTTTATTTATTTATTTATTTATTTATTTATTTATTTATTTATTTATTTATTTATTGTTACCTTATTACAGTCTTTCTTGTTATCTATCATATTTGTAATATTTAAAAATCCATGTAATTACACGTTCATCTTTATATTGTGTTAAAATTTACAAAACCTATTTACCTCTCAATGTTGTTTCCTTTTGCTTTATTTATTAAATTTCTATCAAAAAAACTTCTTGAATTTATATATGAAATCAAAATCCAAACCCAGATATTGCAGAATGACTAGCAAAATGTCTTTACTTGTTCATTCTATTAAGATGACATGTAGATGTTGGGCGTCTAATTTCAAACTGTGTAACTGTGGTCAAGAAATCCAGGTAAATAGAGTAAATATGGATAATTCTTGTTGTGTTGAAACTTTGTGTCACAGAAAAAGAGCCAAAAACTTTACTAATGTTTATTTCATTTCTATTAAACACTACGAAGAGAAAGAAAAGAAAGGAACGAAGAAGAAACATGCCAGAAATTTTAGGTACAAAGGGGGCTGGAAAAGAAAAATAACATTAGAAGTCTTTTCTAACTTGGGGACAGGTTCATGCAGCTCTCTTAGGGGCAGCTGGGAATATGGGTGTATGATGAACAAAACTGCCATGGGAAGGTATTAAATGGGCATACCTTATTGCATATTGTGTGTTCCAAAGACATAGTGGAGCTTGTTGGGCCGGTGCAGACGAACTCCCCAGAACCTGGAAACAGACACACTTGGTGTTTTTAGGATGATCTGCTTTAGTACAATGAACGAGACAGAAACCAGATGAGACTGGGTTGAAGAGGAAACACAACAACGAGAATTCAATACACTGTGTATGAAAACTAGGTTCGTAAGCTTGTTTGTGGAGTGGAGAAGTGAAACAGAAGGTGCCTGGAGAAGAAGGTGGGTTACCATGGCCCCTGCACAGTTTTGCTCCCATTTTCTCAGAATCGTTTTCATAGAACAGCTGAACTGGCACAAAACATAAGAACATTTTCAGTGTTTGATTTATTTGACATCAACTCTTGCTTATTTAGGTATTTGTTATCATGCATTGCTTGTGTGCCTAAAAAGTGAGTTCTCTTTGTTCTAATGAATTTCACTCTCTAGTGAATTTCAATGGTAAGCCATTTGCTTGCTAATTGCAGTTCTTTTTTCCACCAAATTTTACAATCAAGATTCATATTCTTTTATCTGTTACTTCATTTACTCTAGTCTCATGTTGGTCACTTACATTATTTATGGAAGAGAAGTTGGGGGGAAAAGTGGAATCAAAGTTGAGATAAATACAAAAAATGATTTCTAATTGCTGACATAAACATTTTCTATAAATTAGAGCTGTATTCTATGATGGATTTGTTTTTAATTTGACCTGTGCAGAAAGAGCTGGACAGTTTTTGTATATTTCTCTAAGAACTCCTTAGGACATAAGAGCCAACACTCCTCCTACTCACTTTCGACTTTTGATTTTACACACATTCAGATCCCTTTCTCAGTAATCCATTTTTACATTAAATTCAGTATTCCACTTCACATTCATACAGCTCCTTCCTTTCCATTAAGTTTTCTGGCTTATGGAAATTTTTCCTGAAGATTATAAACCCACCAATTGAGAATCAAATTTGAGTGAAAGTTCTGGGTTTTTCA
>NW_011892041.1:0-1809 GCF_000151845.1 Pteropus vampyrus
AAAGTAAAAAATAAACAAATGGACTACATCAAACTAAAAAGCTTCTGCACAGCAAAAGAAACCATCAACAAAGTGAAAAGACAACCTACAGAATGGGATAAAATATTTGTAAACCACATATCTGATAAGAGGTTAATATCTAAAATATTTATTTAAAAAAACCCATACGACTCAATAGCAAAAACAAACAAACAATCCAATTTAAAAATGGGCAGAGGACCTGAACAGATGCTTCTCCTAAGAAGATGTACAAATGGCCAACAAACATATGAAAAGATAATCATCATCGCTAGCTATTAGGGAAACGCAAATCAAAACCACAATGAAATACCATCTCATATCTATTAGAATAGCTATTATCAACAGGACAAATAATAACAAATGTTAGAGAGGCTGTGGAGAAAAAAGAACCTTCATACACTGCTGGTGGGACTGCAAATTGGTACAGACAGTATGGAGGTTCCTCAAAAAACTAAGAATTGATCTACCATATGATCCAGCAATCCCTCTACTGGGTATTTACCCCAAAGACTTGGAAACCCATATCTGAAAAGATATTTGCACATCGATGTTCATAGCAGCATTATTCACGGTGGCCAGGACATGGAAACAAACAAAGTGTCCTACAACAGATGATCGGATAAAGAAGCTGTAGTACATATATACAATGGAACATTACTCAGCCATAAGAAGAGATGAAATACTGTCATTTGCGACAACATAGATGGACCTTGAGATAATCATGCTAAGCTTAATAAGCCAGACAGAAAAAGTTGAAAACCACATGATATCACTTATATGTGAGATATAAACCTAAAAGCAACAAACATACAGGACAAACAGAGACTCATGGACATGGACAACAGACCAGAGGGTAGGTGGGGAAGGGGAAAGTAGATGGAGTAAAAGGTGCCAAATATGTGGTGACAGAAAGAAATCTAACTATGGGAGATGAACACACAATACAATATATATACGCCTTTCTTTTAAATTGTACACCTGAAACTTACTGGATTTCGTTAACCAATATCACCATAAAAAATAAAAAATTGACAAAGGACTTCAGTAAACTTTTCTCCAAAGAAAATATACAGAGGTCAACAGATGCACGAAAAGATGCTCAACATCATTTGTCATTAGGGAAATGCAAATTAAAACCACAATGAGAAATCCTGTTAAAAAGGCCATCATCAAAAAGACAAGAGATAACAAATGCTGGTAAAAATGTGGAGAAAAGAAAACACTTGTGCAATACTGGTGAAATTGCAAATTAGTACAGCCACTATGGAAGGCAGTACAAGAGGATCCCTCCAAAAATAAAAATAGAACTACCTTGTGATACAGCAATTCTACTTCTGGGAATATATCCAAATGAAATGAAAACACTAATTCAAAAAGATATCTGCATCCCCATGTTCATAGCAGAATTATTTACAATAGCCAAGACATGGAAACAACCTAAGCATCCATCAATGAATGAATGGATATAGATGATATAAATATAGATATAGATTTGTATGATATAGATATACATATAAAGATGAGATAGATATAGATAATAGAGACATGTAGATATAGATATGTATAAATATATATACACACATATATACACACATTTTATATATATGCATATATACATACACATATACACACAATGGAATATTATTTAGTCATTAAAAAAAACAAGGAAATCCTACCATTTGCAACAAAATGAATGGAAGGAATTATGATATGTGAAGTAAGTCAAAGACAAATACTATATGATCTCATTTATAGGTAAAATTTAAAAAAACATGATGACTATAGTTA
>NW_011892041.1:3414-3956 GCF_000151845.1 Pteropus vampyrus
ATTTCCAGTTTGGGGCAATTATGAAAAAACCCATGAACATTCTTATACAAGTCTTTTTGCATTTTTTATTGCTCTTGGATAAATACCTAGAATTGGAATTGCTGGGACATAAGCAGGTATAGGGTATTATTATCTTGATTTTAGTATGACAGATTTTATATATCCTGTGATAAAGACAAAGAAATTGTGGATTATGACAGTATAGTAAGAAAAACTTATACCTGAATAAATATGTTCTCAAAGTGTTGATCAGAATCAAAATCAACCAGGAAAGGGATCTTTAATAATATTCCATGGGGCCTAATACCATGTCCTTGTCCCTACTTAATCAACATTTTTGTCAGCAATATTGATGAAGACATTTTAGACATATTTATCAAATACTCATATTATATATACTCAAAAAATCTGTAACAGACTGAAGGAATTGTCAATTCCATCAGCATAGTAACCACAGTGTTTCCTGACCATGCCACAGACTCTCACCCACAAGCCTTTGCACAATCTTTCCTTTGCTTGAAAAATATCCTTTCTGAGAGCCA
>NW_011892041.1:5881-6532 GCF_000151845.1 Pteropus vampyrus
GAGAACCAAGGTAGCTCTGAGCACCAGCCGTTCTTGCTATCTCTCATTGCAAACATGATCTGCTTTTTCATAAATATGATTCATTCCCCTCTCTCGCTGTTGATCTGGTTACTTTCTTTACTTGTAGTTCTTGCTCTCTCAAAACTTTGGTATATGACCACTGTGCTACATTGCACAATATCAACTTTGCTGGGTCTAGGAGCAACATTTCTCAGAAACCCATTTCCTGTACGAGTGTGAGTCAGAGTCAGTCAAAGGTGGGATTTGCATAATAATTGGAAGGAAGAGGTGAAGTAGAAGTTTTTGCTCCTGGAGAACCACCACAGTCAGACATCATGCAGGGATGCCTGGTAGAATCCAGTATGTTCTTGTTCTCACAACACATCTAACTCACCTTCCCAGCTGCTGTTCCTCCTGACCAACAGTGATTCCAGGGTGTCCCATTACTAGGGGCTTGGATGAGGACCCATAGCTTCCCCAGAGTGGCCTTTCCATAGAACACTCCACAAATTTTCCCCCACACATCCCACTTTACAGCCAGATGTGCCTATTCTCCCTGACTTCTCCAAAAGCCTTGGCTTGTCTGCCCTTACCAGTGCTTCAGGTGGACTGCTTAGTGACTGTTTCTCTGACTCTTCAACTCCTTCTTCC
>NW_011892042.1:0-355 GCF_000151845.1 Pteropus vampyrus
GACACTGAGGAGGGGGTGTGACAACCATGTTCCCTCCCCAGTGCAGAGTGAGAGCCCTGAGCCGGGGGAGTGCCGAGTTCTGACAACAGAGTCCCTACAGCTTCTGGGCTGGGTGAAATCAATTCAGGGCGAGACGACGGCCTCTGTGACAGAGCAGCAGATGAGCCCAGGGCGCAGGGCTCCCATGGAGCAGCTGCGTCTGGCACGGTGCGACGTGCTGCGTGTGCGGCCCGTCATTTCTCTGTATCTGTCCGGGATGGCGTAGGTAGCTGCAGCTCTGTGTAAATGTGTGTGGGTGTGTGTGTGCTGGGTTTATCACTGAGCACCTGCTCGGAGCCAGGTAGCATGGGTACAT
>NW_011892042.1:5310-6907 GCF_000151845.1 Pteropus vampyrus
CCTCTGGAAAAGGGGAGCTTGGAGGGATGGGGACGGGGGAGAGACTTCCTTTTCACCAAGCACCCCTTTGTTCTCTTTGAATTTTATACCGTGTGCATATTGCCTATTCAAAAAGTACAATTTAATTTTTAAATAAAACCCTGGGTACAAACAAGCACAAATATATAAAGCTGAGAATGAAAATTACGTACAATCCCGCCCTCAGGGGGCGACCACTGTAAATAGATCCGTATCCTCTCAAACAGTTGTTCGTCAGCACGTACACACACGTGCTGCATTATGCACAGTCTACCAACGAGCGACCCCTCTGTACTCAGAGCCGACCTTACAACCTGGGTTTTTTTCTTTCAACAATGACCCTGGGCATTTTTTTCACGTGGAAACACAGTACTCTCCCTCCTGTGACCACAGCATCCCATTGTGTGGCACTGTCTCTTGCTGTCTTGTCATTGCACGCAGCTCCCAGCTTGATGCTGCCATTCTTGCAAGCACCTTTCGCGTGCCTGCTGCATGCCTAGGAAAGCTCTAGAAGTTTCTAGAGTACCTGGGGGCTCAGTCGGCTCCTAAGATAACCCGCGCTCTCTTGGTATTCTGGATAACAGATAAAGTGGGTTCAGACTGAGGTGTAGGTGTGTGTGTGGCGGCGGGGGCAGCGCAGTGGGAGAGGGATGTACCCAGGGCAGCCCCCTGCCCTCCGGGCAGGGAGGACCCAGCCACCTAAAGTAGAAGTGACACCTAATCCTCTGGGCTCCGTGCTCCCCCTGCAGGCTGTGTCCAGTTCCTGCAATATTATTACCAGCGGGGCTGCCTCTACCGGCTGCGGGCTCTGGGGGAGAGGAATCATCTGGACCTCACGGTGGGTGAGTAGCCCGCCTGGGGGGTGGAGGGACAGGCACCGGCCCCTGACCGCTCCCCTAGACCTCACCCTTAACTCCCCACACTGGGAGCATGTGCTAGTAAGGACGTAACGACACTCAAAGCCGGGGCTGCCAGCCTCTACCCAAGTTGCTTTTCATACGTTGCGGATTCTGTTTCAGCTGATGAGTTGTGAGGCCAGCCGTGTGCGATGCTGGCTTCTCTCTTACCTTTTTAAGTGTCTGGTTTTTGGCTGTGCTTTATAACATACGTAATGTTAGCCTAGTTCTGCCATGCGTGTACATAGCTCAGTGTAGTAGTATGTCTGCACGTGGATATGTCTATCTACACATACATCCACGTATATACGTTAGGAACATGTGCGTAACTGTTTTAACTCACAGTGGTGGGGACTCAATCAAAAGCTCGGAGATCCCTCACCTCAACTTTCAGGGGAAACGATTTTTAATAAAACTCTGCTATCCTTTGCGATGGTCTTTTCCATCGAATTATTCTGCAAAGGGGGCCCCACTTTGTCAAGACTCGACTGAAACGATGCGTTCAGAAGTCCCCTACAGAATGCAAATTAAAGAAATTGTTAAACACGCGCCCGGGGCATCAGCACTCCACAGTTTCCTGGGCAGTTTCCCGACCACACTCAGGGTCGTCAAGCCCACCTAGTGCATGGCAACTCGAGAGCAGCCGGGGAGCAGCCGGGGAGCAGCCGGGGAGCAGCCGGGCC
>NW_011892042.1:8625-10309 GCF_000151845.1 Pteropus vampyrus
TTTCTGCTATAAGCTCCCACCTCCTTCCGCCTCCCCCTGCCGTGGGGCCGGTATTTCAGTTCTCAGAGAACGCCTGTCTGTGCCTCATGCTCTTTGTGCTTCCCAAGTCTCCTGTCCTGGCCACCACAGGGGAAGTGGCCCTACCTCCCTAGGGCCTGGGGTTCTTGGCCCGTGGAGCAACTAGAAGGGGAGGACCTAAAGTGGGAGGGCTTTCTGAGGGTTGCCGGCAGAGGGCACCCCAGCCCCTGAATCGTTTGGGTGGTCTGAGGACATTTTTCTTCGACACTGAGTTGGGGTCTGCCCTTGGAGGCTTCCTGATCCCCAACCCCTTAGCTCACCTTCCCGAACCTTGCTGTGAGTACTCGGAGAGTGGCACTGAGACCCCCTCCACCTCCGAGGTGCTGGAATGTGTGGAAGTCTGAGCATCCTCACTACTAGGGGGCTGCACAGGGCAGGTCTGCCGGTCACCTCAGGCTAGTTCTGTATCCCTGGGGAGACTGAAGAAGAGAACGGGTCTGGTTGAATTTTCTGCCCCTCGTCCCAGAATGGAGCCTCAGCTGCCCCCTAACCACTGCCCTGCAGATGCCCTTCGGCCAGACCGCAGCCATGCTTTGGCTCTCAAAGGGGTTTCCATGTTTTTTAGGTACATTTTAAAAATGGGAAATGTCCCTTCCCCTCCCGTAAGATTTCAGATTTTTACTTTCCCTAGAAAAATAAAAAGACCTGGCAACATGCCCGCGGGGCAGCACTCGGTGGGCCGAGCTGCCTGTCCAGGGCGGCATGCTTGCTTTCCGGTCTGACGGAGGCCCCCCCTTCCCTTTCATCCCTGCCCGGCTTCCGGCTTTGGGCCTCCCGTCCAGCTCTTTAGGCATCTGGGTTTGCCCTAGCCTAGGCCTCGGCAAACTTGTTCCTGTGAAGGGCCAGATGGTCTGTATCACTACTACCTTTGGCCCGCAGTCCATGCAGAAATGAATGGGTATGGCTGTGTGCCAATAAAACTTTATTTACAAAAACACAGCGACCAGATTCGGCACACAGGCCATAGTTTGTTGACCTCTGTCTTAGACCATCCTTTGTCCATGAGGCCTTGGGTTCTGCTAGAACACTGTTGAGTCTCCAGAGCATGGTTGTGCCTTGAGGAACCTAGTTGGGGTCGGGTAGACCTCAGAAGCCTCTCCCTAGCAGCTGACTTCAGAGAGCCTCAGGTTTGGTGGGGGCCGCAGCACTGGGTAAGGTGGGGGCTGAGGCAGGAGCCACTGGGGAGGGCAGGAGCCATCATCCCATCCTAGGTAATGCTGGCCCCTGAGCTCATGCAGGAACCAGGCAGCTCTCAAACTCTGGGGTGTTAGAATCACCTGGGGCACTTGTTTAAAAACTCCCAGACATTCTGGAAGGATGTTCCGTGAATCTGCAGCTGGGGGGTCGTTGAAATCTGTTCTCGCAGGAGGCCAGATGTTCTAGGTTCCAGAACACACCATGGCAGAAGCCGTGGCTCTGAGGGGTAAAGGGAGCTTGAAGACTATTTACATGAGCCGGTGTCATCCTTTTGCAGACAGGCAAACGGTCTAGAGAGAGAACTGACTTGCCAGAGTCAGGAGCTGATGTCACTTTTCATCTTGGGTTTCCAGCAGAGGGAGGGCTGCAGGTCAGGAGACTTGAGCAGGGGTTGGAGGCAGGGGTGGGG
>NW_011892043.1:0-2208 GCF_000151845.1 Pteropus vampyrus
ACGCACCTCGTGTCAATCAGAATGGAGCTTCCCACACGCCTTCTCATATGGTGGACTCGCTGATACGCAGCGTCCGAGTCAGGGTACCAGGATGGGCCCGAGAATCTGCATCTCTCACGAGCTCCCAGGGCGGCCGATCTGCGCACCAGGCTTGACGTGGGAAGGCCTCACCACACCGCCCGTGGGGCCGGCGTCCAGCCAGCCAGAGACCGTGGGCACCTTCGGTCCCAGCTGCACTCTGTGAGGTACAGTCATCTGCAGTCGGTCACTTCTCTAAACGTTCACTGGCTTTGGTGACCGTACACGTTAGAACAATCTGCTTGTTGGCACGAAGCGGGGGCCGCTCAAAGAAACTGCCACCACAGGTGGAAAGGTCCCGTGGGAGCGGCGAGGTGTCTGTCCCGGTCCAGACACACACAGGAGGAGACAGTCACCAGTGAAATGGGCTCCACCCTGCCGTGGAGACACGAACCCCTCAGCCAGAACAAGCCCGCGTCCGCGGATGGGAAGCACCAGGTCCCCTGCAAGGGGTGTGCTTCCCACACTGCCGCCCCCCGACTGTCTCTTCACTGAGGGCTGAGGACTCTGGCTCTGCAGCTAGCGACAACCTGGCTTTGTTCCCGTCGGCACATCTCTATGGAAACCGGCCTGGCCTTGTGCCATGTGAGGGATTCCACAGGTGAAGGCGACCTGGGGTCCAGCCAGGGCGTTAGACAAATATTTCCACAGGTGGTAAACACGCGTGGGCTGTTGCAGAGTTGCGTGGACCTGCTGCTCCTGCTCCTGTGCGTGAAAGTCCGTGGGTGGAAACCATACGAGGTGGTCCATGTCGCTCCCTGGAAGCGATCTGCCACCCTCGGAAGTCGTGGAGAGGGGCTGGGATGAGTTCATGGGGGATATGCACACTTTTAAAAAAAAAAAACGAGGGTGTATAGATCAAAAACATTAATCCTTCATTCCCGTGTGAGATTCAAAGCAATAAACCCTTGGGCAAAAAACGAAGAGAGCAGAACACCCAGGTCACACCTCAGACGTCCTGACAGAGGAAAGACAGCATTTAAGCCCACGACCTTCGCGTGCCTCACAGCGTACTGGCCGGCAGCCCCGTGGTCTCCGCATCCGGCCGGCGACCTGTGGGGTGGAGGGCTGCGGGGCGCGGCGTGCTGTGCAGCGGGGCCACCGGCTGCCGGGCTCGTTAAATGACGGGGCATATGCCCGTCGGCGTCCAGAACGCCGCGGTGTCGGTTCCGTGCCGGGAGGAGGGGTCCAGAACCTCCGCTGGCAATTCCGTTTAACCGTTTCTCAGAGTGTTTTCTAAGAGCTCCTTCTGAACGTGGGGACGATGTCGCCTGCACGATTTGTGTAACGGAGACTGACTTCCGATCAGATGGAAGGGTCATCTTTTTGATGCCATTTTTTTTCACAGGACAGAAAACAAAATAGGTAATGCTCAGTGTGCCCACAGGGAGCCATCGCCGGGCCGGGCCGAGGCCCGGGCCTTCGGCATCCCCCCAGCTCGCGTTCAGATGAGCCGGTGCCGAGCGATGCTTTTAAAACTCTGCAAGCCGAAATTAACCTGGAGGAAAGGCAGAGAGGGGCTCCCGCAAAACCCATAAAGCCATTTCCTATTTATGGGCAATAGTGTTATTAACTCTCAAGTAGACAATGGTGTTTTTTTTTTTTCCTTTTCAAAACTTATAATTATAACCACCCTCTTAAACCCATTTCCTCGTTCCTCCTTTGTCCCCATAAATCATCCGTGTGTTTTTCTCATCTCAGACCAAGAAGGGAGTGACTTAGAAGCATCGCAATTATCTTCACACGGGGGATCAGTCATTATTTGTCGAAACGCTCATCCCTGCACTTCATGTAAAAATGGCACAACGTATATGTTACGAGAAAGGAACCTGAACCTCGTTGGGATTTTCGTATCCGTTTCCTCTCTCTGTCTCCTGTCACTGGCGGAAGTGACTCTGAGAAGCACCTTTTCTCCCTTGGGCGAAGCTTATCTCCTCAGGGGTCCATTCAGGGCGGAAATCATAATTTTTAAAAAAATGGTACGCCCCTCCCTGTCTTCTTCAGAAGACCGTGGACGTAATAGAAACTCTTCTTGGTGACCCGGATCACAGTACAACAGCCGGAGAATTCTAGAACAGAGAGCGGGGAGGTGGCTGTAGGTCTCCCCACAGACTCGGGGCTTGAAGAGCC
>NW_011892043.1:2258-4159 GCF_000151845.1 Pteropus vampyrus
GAGTCAGGGTACCAGGATGGGCCCGAGAATCTGCATCTCTCACGAGCTCCCAGGGCGGCCGATCTGCGCACCAGGCTTGACGTGGGAAGGCCTCATTACACCGCCCATGGGGCCAGCATCCTGCCAGCCAGAGACCGTGGGCACCTTCGGTCCCAGCTGCACTCCGCGAGGTAGAGTCATCTGCAGTCGGTCACTTCTCTAAACGTGCACTGGCTTTGGTGACCGTGCACGTTAGAACAATCTGCTTGTTGGCACGAAGCGGGGGCCGCTCAAAGAAACTGCCACCCCAGTTGGAAAGGTCCCGTGGGAGCGGCGAGGTGTCTGTCCTGGTCCAGACACACACAGGAGGAGACAGTCACCAGTGAAATGGGTTCCACCCTGCCGTGGAGACACGAACCCCTCAGCCAGAACAAGCCCGCGTCCGCGGATGGGAAGCACCAGGTCCCCTGCAAGGGGTGTGCTTCCCACACTGCCGCCCCCCGACTGTCTCTTCACTGAGGGCTGAGGACTCTGGCTCTGCAGCTAGCGACAACCTGGCTTTGTTCCCGTCGGCACATCTCTATGGAAACCGGCCTGGCCTTGTGCCATGTGAGGGATTCCACAGGTGAAGGCGACCTGGGGTCCAGCCAGGGCGTTAGACAAATATTTCCGCAGGTGGTAAACACGCGTGGGCTGTCGCAGAGTTGCGTGGACCTGCCGCTCCTGCTCCTGTGCGTGAAAGTCAGTGGGTGGAAACCATACGAGGTGGTCCATGTCGCTCCCTGGAAGCGATCTGCCACCCTCGGAAGTCGTGGAGAGGGGCCGGGATGAGTTCATGGGGGATATGCACACTTTTAAAAAAAAAAACGAGGGTGTATAGATCAAAAACATTAATCCTTCATTCCCGTGTGAGATTAAAAGCAATAAACCCTTGGGCAAAAAGCGAAGAGAGCAGAACACCCAGGTCACACCTCAGACGTCCTGACGGAGGAAAGACAGCATTTAAGCCCACGACCTTCGCATGCCTCACAGCGTACTGGCCGGCAGCCCCGTGGTCTCCGCATCCGGCCGGCGACCTGTGGGGTGGAGGGCTGCGGGGCGCGGCGTGCTGTGCAGCGGGGCCACCGGCTGCCGGGCTTGTTAAATGACGGGGCATATGTCCGTCGGCGTCCAGAACGCCGCGGTGTCGGTTCCGTGCCTGGAGGAGGGGTCCAGAACCTCCGCTGGCAATTCCGTTTAACCGTTTCTCAGGGTGTTTTCTAAGAGCTCCTTCTGAACGTGGGGACGATGTCGCCTGCACGATTTGTGTAACGGAGACTGACTTCCGATCAGATGGAAGGGTCATCTTTTTGATGCCATTTTTTTTTCACAGGACAGAAAACAAAATAGGTAATGCTCAGTGTGCCCACAGGGAGCCATCGCTGGGCCGGGCCGAGGCCCGGGTCTTCGGCATCCCCCCAGCTCGCGTTCAGATGAGCCGGTGCCGAGCGATGCTTTTAAAACTCTGCAAGCCGAAATTAACCTGGAGGAAAGGCAGAGAAGGGCTCCCGCAAAACCCATAAAGCCATTTCCTATTTATGGGCAATAGTGTTATTAGCTCTCAAGTAGACAGCGGTGTTTTTTTTTTTCCTTTTCAAAACTTATAACCACCCTCTTAAACCCATTTCCTCGTTCCTCCTTTGTCCCCA
Organism: Pteropus vampyrus; assembly: GCF_000151845.1. NCBI lineage: Eukaryota > Metazoa > Chordata > Mammalia > Chiroptera > Pteropodidae > Pteropus > Pteropus vampyrus. Next base: position 3,926 of record NW_011892043.1, read on the forward strand.
TAAATCATCCGTGTGTTTTTCTCATCTCAGACCAAGGAGGGAGTGACTTAGAAGCATCGCAATTATCTTCGCACGGGGGGATCAGTCATTATTTGTCGAAACGCTCATCCCTGCACTTCATGTAAAAATGGCACAACGTATATGTTACGAGAAAGGAACCTGAACCTCGTTGGGATTTTCGTATCCGTTTCCTCTCTCTGTCTCCTGTCACTGGCGGAAGTGACTCTGAGAAGC
>NW_011892043.1:4836-6460 GCF_000151845.1 Pteropus vampyrus
TGCAGCAGTCCTGAATCTCCTATTTTTCGTGCTAACCGACAACATCCAGAAAGGCCCTCCCTGGGTCCCATGGAGCAGAGGAGAGTGCCACCACAATATTTGTGAAATACAGGCCCTTAGTGGTACCCGAGTTCCTCTATCGACTTAGCCGAGATTCAGCCGGTGCTGAAAGTGTGGTTTTCTCCCCGGCTGGACCCCTCCTCGACATGCCACCTCCTAGGTGGCGTCACCATCCCCAGGGGCTCAGCCTGAGTTGTCCTTGATTCCCACCTTCCCCCAGCCCCGTCCTCCATCCCAGGAGTGAGTCAGGGCGGCTCCGCCTCCTAGTCACTGCACATCAGTCCTCCCGTGTCCAGTCGTCCCAGCCTCTGTTAAACCCTTGTGGACGCCGGAGACACCTTCCCTACCTCCTGTGCGCTGTGCTCCAGCCACCAGCAGAGGGAGCCTCTGATAACTCGCCGGTGGCTCGCTCTGGTCGCCCTGCTGAAAACTGCCCAGGGCCTTTCTGCCCCAACCCCTTCCTGAGGCCCACAGGCTCCGCGTGGCCTGACCCCACTCCCTTCCACTCTGTCCATCATGAGCACTCGAGTGGCTGGCTTCCTGTCCTCACGCAGGCCAGAATCGCGCCCATCTGTGGACTCTTGGCCTGCCGGTCTGACCACAAGTACGAGGATGACTGTGACGTGCTCCCTGCCCACCAGTCGGGGAGACAGAGAGGCACAGAGACACGACTCAGCACAGTGAGCTCCCGCAGGGTGACACGCCAGCGCCTCGCCTGACCTCTGAGGCAGCAGAACCTGGCACGGGATGGTGGCTCCCACCTCAGGCTGCAGGGCTGGGGAGAGGCCTGGGCGCCCACCAACTCGGTGGGGCCGGTCCCACTCCTTGGTGGCCTTGGGTCAGTTACTTATCCTCTCTCAGCCCCCACCTGCTCCTTGCAAATGCAGATCAGGCGACCTACTGGACACCTAGTAGGGCGACAGTGGGTAACAGTACCTGTCCAGGTGAGGCAAGGTGTGCCAGGTGCTTGGCGCCCAGGAAGCACTGTGAATGTGAGCTGCCATTTCTACGCTGTGAGCTCCTATTTAGTCACCTGGAGGTGCCCGGTGGACCTGTGAGGGTGACTCTACCTCCATCGCTCTCATTTCTGATCCTTTCGTACTGCGTTTTCGGCCTTTCTTGACAATTTCATCCAAAAGAAGACCTTAAGAAAGAGACAGACAGAGTAGGGGGAGGACCATGTGGCCAGGACCCCAGCAGCGCGTTTCACGAGACTGACCCCGTTCGCTCCCCACACCTCCCTGCGATCGGACAAGTGTGGACCAAAAGCATCTGTCACCGGAGGGCGTTTTCCAAGCGTCACGGCTCCCCCTAGTGGGCACCGATTTGTTAGCGTCCCAGCCATCAAAAAAAGAAAAAAAAAAAAAAACAAGCTTCATGGCATCACGATGCTCATAGTTTAAATGTTTAACAGTGAGGGCATGATAGGGCACCAACACGAGGGTGTCAGGTGGCCGTCACACTATCATATCGGAAGACGTCCGAAGGTCCTGGCCGCGTATTAAGAATTCACGGCACTGCGACAGCTACGAAGGGCTTATGCGGCTGAAAATTCCGTTTTCTT
>NW_011892044.1:0-721 GCF_000151845.1 Pteropus vampyrus
GTAAGGCATTTTTCCCCTCTGTCTTAAAGATTTTTTCTTTGTCTTAGGTTTTCTGCAGTTTGAATACATATGCCTAGGTGTAAACATTTAGGTATGTATCTTTTTGGTATTCTGAGTTTCTTGGATCTGTGGTTTAGTGTCTGTCATTAATTGTGGAAAATTCTTAGCCACTATCACTTCAAATATTTCTTCTCTTTTTTCTCTTCTTATGGTATTCCCATTACATGATTACTTTTTATAATTGGCCCACATTTCTTAAGTATTCTGTTCCTAATTTTTTCATTCTTTTTTTCTCTTTGCCTGTCAGTTTGAGAAGTTTCCTTTCTTCTTTTTTATTTAAATTTATTGGGGTAACATTGGTTAATAAGTTTCAGGTGTAGAACTTTATAATACATCATCTATATATTCCATTGTGTGCTCACCACCTAAAGTCTAGTCTCCTTCCTTCATCATATAGTTGACTCCCTTTATCCTTTTTATCCTTTCCCTACACTGCCATCCCCTAGGGTAACCACCATACTGTTGTCTGTGTTTATGAATTTGTTTGTTCTGTTTGTTTGTTGCTTTTGATTTTGAGAAATTTCTATTGACATATCTTCAAGTTCACCGATTCTTTTCTTGGTCTAGTGCATTATACTGATGAGTCCATTGAGTCATTCTTTATTTTTGATACAGTGTTTTTGATTTCTACCATTTCCTTTTGATTCTATCTTAGAATTTT
>NW_011892044.1:4843-6983 GCF_000151845.1 Pteropus vampyrus
AAAAAAAAAAAAAGCAGGAAAGGAATAAAAAATAGAAAGAGGAAGAAAGAAAGGGGAAGAAGAAAGGGAGAGGTATATGAGAAAAATGAGAAGAAAGGCATAGCAAATAAAACTATAAAGTAAGATGTGAGTAACACATTCAAATATGTCATTAATCACAAGAAATACAGCTGTGCTAAATTTCTCAATCAGTTTGTAGGAGGATAAAATCTAATTATATGTCATGTATATGTGTTACACATGAAACAAAGTAATTTTTGAAATTTTTTTCAAAATCAAATTTTCAATTTCAAATCAAAAATTAGAAAAATTGAAAACAAAGATAAAGATGTAGCAAGATAATGTTAACAAAGAGAAACAAGTGTAAATATATTACTATTATACAATAGGAAATTTAAAAGCAAATAGCATTAAACATAAAAAGAGGACTATTTCATAGAGATAAAAGCCTTACTTCAATATGAAGATGTAAAAGTTTGAACCTTTTAATACCTAAAAATATGGCTTTAAAATATATAAAGGATCTCAAGCTTCAGCTAGCATAAAAATTACCCTAGAAACCCGTTTAAAATGCTGATTCTCAGGTTCTATCTCTATCTCCCTACCACCATTCATTGTCTCTTACCTGAATTATAGCAACATCCTCCTGTCAGGTCAAAATTGCAATTAAAATTTTAAAACTGAGGAATTAAGTGAGATTTAGAGAGAAAACAGTGACTGTTTCAAGGTCACACAGATAGATAATGGCAGATCTGGTACTTAGATATAAGAACTGTGAGGATTTATTTGCAAAAAACAGTATCAATTCTAGTATATTTCAAATCAAGACTGGTTTTTCTAAAGTTTAGATTTTCGCTCACAACATTAGTTTCTGCATAGAATCTCTGTCTGCACAAGACTGACCAAGTGTGAGATAGCCATGAGTCAGAGATCAGACAGACCTACTAGGGTGAGTCAGAAAATCATGGAAGGTCCCACTATGGTCAGAAAAAAAAAAAAGGAAAAAAATGAGGCATAGGGTAAATATATTGCAGCTGGTAAGTAACACAGTCCAGATTCAAATCCATTTTACCATGCTGGGGAATTTGGAAGAAGGTTAAAGGCAGAGGTTTTGACAGAACTTTTGTAGTCAGTCAAAGTCAAGAAAATGCAGCAAAAAAGAACACATAAAATTACAGCAAATAAATGGATTATAGATAGGGCCAGGTGAAAGCTGAGAAATGTGGTGCTGTGGAAAACCATGGAGAGCAAAGAGCAAGGAATGGAATAAAAGGTAGGATAGAGTTTAGCAGCCTGACAGCACCCGAATCCTTTAAGGACCATGATATCAGACAGGAAACCAAACCAGGAATTCAGCCATAAAAAGTGAAAACGGAAGCCATCTACACCCACACAACTCAAGGATTACATTAACATGGCTTTACTAATCCACTGTCTTCATCAGAATGACATTACTATTCCAGTAACATTTTGCCCAGGAAGATAAACATTCCAAGCAACTATATTACTTAAGTGAAGATCATTTGTTCGTCTCTACAATAGATAGTATCAAATGATAATTTACTTCATAAGATTCTTTGAATCCTCTCATCTCAAAATCCTCATCTTCCTATGTCTACCAGTCCTAAACTCTTATGTCAAAATTTTTATCTAATCCTAATCAAATCCTCCTATTATAAGACCCACCCTCCTTAAACCACTTTCCAAATACTCATAAATATTCTAATTTTTCCTTCCCACTTTCTGAGATACTACTAAAACTCTGTGAAGGTAGTCGTCTCCTTATTGGATCAGAAAAAAACCTCACTTTTATCTTATTTGCAAGTTGTTTTGGTGATATTTTCAGGAATCTGGCACTTGACAATATTGGAGGTCCATCAAAATCCAGTCAAGCCCTTCTCACTGTCATGACCCAAGATTTGTCTTAACACATTTTTTTCTCCAAATTTGCACAAAATTTTCTTAAATGAAAAACTGAAGACTGATTATAGATTATAGAAAGTCTAATAAGAAAGGACTCATCATACATTATCCTGGTCTTTGTAACACTACTGTCCTCCCAAGTGGAAACCCCAACAGGCAAGGATATAGATATATTAGACCTTTAGGGCCATAAATAAAATAGTCATTCAGGGATTCC
>NW_011892044.1:9963-10826 GCF_000151845.1 Pteropus vampyrus
TCTTCCTAGGTGGTCTCCCATCCAAGTACTAACCAGGCCTAACCCTGCTTAGCTTCCGAGATCAGACATTGGGCTTGTTCAGGGTGGCATGGCTATAGACCATGGACTGGGACATGAACCAAGGACCTTCTGCATGTAAAGCAGCGTGCTAACCCCTACACTATGGAACCACATCCACCTTTCTATCTTTTTGTGCATGAGAAGTCAGGACAGCTCATGGCATTCAAACTCAACTTCTTGACCCGGTGGCAAAAGCCTACCCATCTGCTGAATAATCATACCAGTTAAACCAGTGGAGATGTATGCCAACTTGGTTTTAGGGTCTTCTTTAAATTTGATGGTTATTCATGCTGTATAGTCTGCTTCTTCTTAGCAAGTAGGCTTACCTCATATAAAATTCTATTTTCTCCCTCTCATTATGCCAGATAATAGCACTTACTAAGATCCTAGCCCTAATGATAACCTGAGAGATTAAAACTTGAGCAGCATTTAAAAGGCTTTTACAAAATGCCAGTCATTGGGTCCAAAATCAGAAAAATGTACCTGAAGAAATCCAGATATAAACGGCATGAGGATAATCTAAGCAGCCACTCTAAGAATGACTGCTTAAAAGTACTGGAAAACCTCAAATGGAAACTTGCAGGAGCCTTCATGAAATTACCTACCAATGCAAGGACAAATTGGCCACTAAACTCAATGAACATTGATGAGAAAATTTTACTAAAATGTCTGAGGGTGACTCTAGTGCATGTCTCATCTGTCACTAGCATAATCCTGGTAAAACTGTAAAGGTAGAACATGCATAAAAGCCCTATCCTTGGGGTCCTTTTCAATATCTTCAAATGGACTTCAGACAGGTACTC
>NW_011892045.1:0-300 GCF_000151845.1 Pteropus vampyrus
GCGGACAGTGAGTGGACACTTCCCCACTTTGCCAAGGAGGGCTCGCCAGAGGAGGTACCGTTCCAGCTGCCGGCCTCACGTAGATGAACTGGCCGGGTTAGCGGGGGACGGGTCCTGGGGACTCTGGTGAGAACAGGGCTGGGGAAGGAGTGGGCAGGGCCGGGATCCACCGGCCGCTCCGTAACCCTACGGGATGACAGCGCGGTTGGGTGTGTGTGTGTGTCATAGTGAGACCAAGAGACAGAGAAAGACGGTCACACAGACACAGATAGAGAGATGAGACCTAAAAAAACAAGGAAC
>NW_011892045.1:3490-6561 GCF_000151845.1 Pteropus vampyrus
GGCTCTGGTTCTACGGTACCAACAGTCAGAATTCCAGTGTCATCTTCCAAAGCCTTGGTGGCTTTAGTCTGCTGTCTTCCATGTCTCATCTGTCATCTTTCTTTGCTTTATTCTGTAGGAAATAAGTATATTCAGGGTTCGACCTTGAAAGGATCTCAGAAATTATCTCCCGACCCATTCACTTTACGCATGAGGACTCGACTCTGCAGAGCTAATATGTAGCAGAGTCTCGCTCTAATGAAACTCTGTCCCCTTTTTTCTGCTCCTTGCTCTCACTTAGGTACCAGGTGCATCCCAGGTAAGTATTACTCGGCCATGTATCAGTCGCGACTTGATCTTTTACTCCGTAAAAGGGGAATGGGATTAATATTTACCTCTGAGGGTTCGAGTGAGGACTAGATGTGTTACTGTGCATAAAGAGCTGGGATTAATGTGCCTAAATTAATGAAGGTGAGTTAATGTATTTAAAATTCCACTTTCACATCTTTCGTTATCCATTTATAAGCCAATATTTCTAAATCCTTGTCATACGAAGACTTTCTGTGCTAAACATGGACTATAAAAATGAACTTCCTCAACTGATCTTATGCTGCTATTAATGAGCCAATAGAAGATATTGCGCATCATTTAAAAAGCACTGTGACGTCTTCTCGGCGTCCCCCCGCCCTACCCAGACTTTGGCAAAGTCAGGTCGTGCGTTTCCCTGTGCTTCCACATCCCCCAAACACTGGATCATCACAGCGTCCCGCCCCCCACCCCGCTACAGGGAAGCCTAAGGGCGTAACCTAGTCCTGTTCGTCTAATCATCAGTTCTAAGTGCTCAGTAGCTACACGCAGTAGGTATTTGGCATAGATTTGCTGTCGAATAAATGAATGCAGCATCTGCATCCTCCTCTCTCATCTCCACCATTGACCATCATCCCCGACTTCTTTTTACTATCTCTCTCTGTATTTTTTTTCTGGCCTGACTTTTCATTCTTTTTCTAATTTACCATCGAGTTTAAAACAAAAATATAAACCGTCAAATGCAGCCAGATAGGTGGCTTACACAGAGACCAGGAAAAGGAACATGTAAGCAAAAATCGATCAAGTCTCCAGTACTAGAGAGGGAGGAAGAGGGTGTGAGGACGGACAGCCGATGCCAGCTCTTTAGCCCTAAACCTGGAGAGACAGGACAGATCGGAGGTCGAGAGCCATCAGCTTCATCCTGAGTCACGCCTGGACTTGAATGAGTCGCCTGACCTCTGTTAACCTCTGCCTTACCACCTGTAAAATGGGGTTGGTAACTGTCCAACCCCTAGATGTCTTGCGAAGGCTAAGACCATTGCTATGCAGTGCCCGGACATCGAGGGGCCTTGATAAGTATTAGCCGTAGAGGAGAGGCTGGCCCTCCGTCGTCCCCAGCCCCACCCTGGGACAGTGGGATGATACCTTGAGACCATCCCATGCCCCTTATTCCTAATCTGTGGTCACGAAGCGTTGGGTCTCTCAAGGAAACCAGACAATTAATCCTGGGGATTGGTGTGGGATCGCTCCTCTTCTATGTGAATGTGTTTGCGTTTTGGTTCATCAATCATTTCTAGAAGGAATTTTTCACTTGAGGCTTGAACCTGAACTGGCAAGAGTTCAGGCACAGACCTCGGACCTGTGGTGACTTTCCCTGTCCCCTCCCTGTAAGCACACATGCGTGATGTCACCACCTGGAGAGAATCCGTCAGAAACAGGCATCTCTCACCACATAAAGAGCCAGAGCAGTCATTTTCTCATGACCGCCATCATCATAATAAGTTAATAGGGCTCACGTGCATTAAGGGCAAAGGTGAGCCATAAATATGAGAATAATAATTTAAAGAAAATAAGATCGTTCATTGTAACTCTACTCTCCACTCTCCTGAGCTTCACTGGAATTAGACAACCAAACAAGCAGCAGGCAGCAGACACTGGGTTGAATACGGTTCCCAGAAAAAGTCCCTGCCTTCGCCTTGTGATTGGCTGAGCGTCTCCTGAGGGCCGAGAGCTTTCTGAGCAGCTGGTGCAAATGGATGCCTTTCTGAAATTAACCAGTTGATGAATGTCACAGGCATCAGGCTCCATTCCAGGGCTGGGCCAGGCTGTGCTCTAAGTGCACGTTTTCCTCACAGCCTCCAGGGTCTGTGACTAACAAGGAGATGGATGGTCCAAGGCGAGTGGAGTGGATGGGGATCGAGGTGTGTGTTGTGGGGGGGGGGCGTCTTGTGGGGACAGTTAGAAGGGACCGTAAGATACTCAGTGCTGGAGGGCTGATGCTTCTCTCCCCGGTGCATCCTTGGATTTGTGGCAGAACCTGCCACGTCCACACTTTCTGGACATTTGTTCATCTAAGGCCTCAGTCCAGGAGGAGGAGTCCCTGTGCTTTGTGTGTATGGTACAAAGACCTAGTCTTTTGAGAAAACTTGAGCCTGGCTCGGGTATTTATTAACTGTGTGAACTTGTGCAAGTTATCACCCACTCTGAGTTTGAGTGTCCTCTCAAACTAAGTGACATCTGAAGCATGCTTCACACCACCTGGAACAAACCCGTGCTCAGCTCCAGGTCGGTCGATTATCATTATTATTGTTACTGCTGTTATCGAAGGAGCCGAGGTCAGCTGAACCCAGGCATCTCAGACCAAAGGCGCTGAGGTCGGGGACTTACGTTTTGGATTCTCCCGTCAGGTCCTCTTTTAAAAAATAGATATGAGTCATGCACATACTGAGGTGTCAGTAACGCATACCAGCCTCATCGACCTGCAAGGGGTAAATGGTTAGGACGAGCGTTGCTTACGTTGTGATTTTGCTCAAAGGCCACTGCGATGAGTCCAGTGTAACACTGTATTAAAAAAAAAAAAAAATGAGTCTAGTACGGCGAGTTGCTCTAGCCCAAGGAATGGGATCTGCAAATGCACATGCTTTACAGTTCTGGACGTTTCTGACCCGACGGCGTGCCGGGGTGGGGCCGGGAGGCTGGGCTGGTCCTAGCTCCACCTCGCTTTGGCCAGTTCTCTCTTCGGGCCTCAGTCTCCTCGTTTGCAAAACGAGAGGGCTGTGTTTTGT
>NW_011892045.1:8372-10125 GCF_000151845.1 Pteropus vampyrus
TTTTTGTTTATGTGTTTGTTTTAAGCGATAGACACTGCCCTTTATGTACATGCAGTGGACAGTCATAACTGGACGGGGTCCTTTGCGTCCATTACTGAAAGTCGCTTCCTGAGGCTGAGCGGGCTCGGGGCAGAACCAGGGCCTCGGCAGAAAGAGCAGAAGGCCTGGGCATTTGATGGGCGTTACCGAGTACCAGGCCTCTCGACGCTGCTAACTTCTCGGCACAGCGTGATACGTGGTTTGGCAGAAGCACCGTCACCCGTGACACAGACGAGGACACTGAGGTTCAGACAAGTGAGGAAATTCGACCTGCTGCACAAAACGAGACACAGCAAAAGAGGGCATTCTTGGCTCTGAAACCCACTACTGGCCATTGCGTCACCTCGAATTTCGAATCGGAGGACCCGCGATGTAATGGGGAACTTGCTGCTAACCAGCTGGGTGGCCTTGGGAGCACCATTCTTGGCTCTGAAACCCACTACTGGCCATTGCGTCACCTCGAATTTCGAATCGGAGGACCCGCGATGTAATGGGGACCTTGCCGCTAACCAGCTGGGTGGCCTTGGGAGTACCACTTACTCTTTCGGAAGCTCCAGTTTCCTCAGTCTATAGGGAGGGACAGTTGGGCCACTAGGCGGTGGGGCAGGTTCTCCCTCCCATTCAGGTGTCGCGGGCGCCTCCGCCTGTCACTGCTAGTCTCTGCAGCCCTCTAGTGGTGCTTTGTGGTAGTACCTTGCCTCTCCGTTGCCATAGTCACGGAGGGCCGATGCAGACTCGGTCCCGGGGCACTTGGGAGCGAGGCGCCCTCTTGGCCTTCGCCGATGACCAACTTCACTGACGACAAATGGGGTTCAGAGGGGCCTTGAGACAGAGAGGAACAGACCGCTTCCCAGGAGGCATTGCTGAAAAAGCTTTTAGTCCTGCTTGTTCTATGCTGTACCTAGAACTCTCACTTACTCTAAGGTGCTAGAGAATGAAAACTTCCAATATGGATTACAATCTTAATTTTAAATTCATTTGCAGAATGTACACACACCTGACCTCGTTCGCATCCCAAGGACGCTGATCTCGTCAGGCCATCTTGGCCACCGGAGGGAGTGTCGGGGGACAGTGTCGGGGGACCCTGCCGGGGGCCAATACACGTAGCTTCAAGCTTTGGCGCTGCCGTGTACGTGCCAGCTACGTGACATCCCCGACAGTTCACCTCTCTGCACACCAAACTCTCCCGTAAAATAGGGGCTTGGCGGCAGAGCCATGCAAAGTCTGCCGGCGTAGGCACATGTTTGGAGTTGCTGCTGCTTTATAATGGCGTATTTTTCCCATTCCATCCAGTCTCTGACTCCGCTGCTCTTGCCGGTGGAAACACGCTTCTCTGCGAGCCGGGGCAGAGGGCGTTTGGTGAAGGGACTATCTGAAGCTACGAAGCAGGGCAAGGTGAACAGACACGGCCTTTCGTGCCATCGACATGCGACTCTCAAATCTCCAACCCGGGTCTCTTCCTTGAGATCCAGACTTAGTGTCTACTTGTCTGCTCCACTTGGAAATCTAACAGGTATCTCAGACCTAACATGGTTGCATAGAGATATCGATGTTCCACCCGCCCCGCCTCAGCCCAGCGGTGGAGCCGTCATCCCCCTGGTTGCGCCCGGAGCCCTGTTTGATTTCTTTCTTTCACTCACAGCCCCACATCTAAGTCTTTCATAAATCCTTTGGCTCCACCTACAAGATATACCTCGAAGCCGACACGTCTCCC
>NW_011892046.1:0-430 GCF_000151845.1 Pteropus vampyrus
GGCCCCTTTCACGTGTGTGACAGGCACCGGGGCCTCTGCAGGTGCTGTCCACATGCTCCGGGAAGGGGGAAGGAGCGGCCCACCTGCCCGGGCCCTGTGGGGCGCACTGCCACGCCTCAGTGCACGACGGCTTTCCCTTGAAAATGCGCTTGGCAGGGGGCGTTAAATAATCTACTTGCAAAAAAATAATCATTTACTTGGAAAGGAGGTAAAGCATTACACGTGAAAAAAAAAAAATGTTAGGAAATGAATGAAAAATATACGTGAATCTCAGAAACGAAGACACAGGAAGTCAAGTGCATTTCCGCTCTCTGGCCGGCAGCCTCAGGCGCTGCCCAGTCCCACGGGGACTTCACTCTCCTGCCCCGCTTTGTGCACTGGCTTGAAAAGCTCTGGTGAGGGACCTGCCCTCTGAGGCGGCCTTCGCTCT
>NW_011892046.1:2486-4827 GCF_000151845.1 Pteropus vampyrus
CCGGGTGTGGCGTCTCACGTTCTTTCCCGGCATCAGCCAGGGGGACAACACATTTTCCCATCTTTGTCTTCGGTCCGATTCGCACTCCGATGGGCAGCGAGGCGTTGGCCTTGTAGGGAACATCAGAACCGGGAAGTGAGGGCCGAGCCCCCTTTGGAGGAGGCCGCCCTGAAACGGGAGGTCTAAGGGGCAGGTGACTCCCTGATCAGGACAGCCAGCAGCCGAGCTCAGCCATTAAAGATCCCTCATGGAAACCAGAAACGCACCCCCTTCTGGTTGGCGTTTTCAAGATACTGCGAGGTGAGCAGGAAACACAGCAACAGCTTCGCCCCAGGCCCGAGACCCGGGAAGCGTGAGGCAGGTCGAGCACGCTGAGCTACGAGCAGGCGCGGGCCTCGACCTGTCTTGCGTAACGGCTATGCAAAGTCCTAGGACTTTCCGTGACGGTGCCCTGGCTGATCACCGGCTGCTGCCCGTGCGATGAAAAACTGAATCCCAGGCGAAGAGAACGCGGCCTCCTCCCCCCAGTCCACCAGCCCCGCTTCCAAGCCCCATTGTTACCCGCCGATCCCGGGGAAGAATCTGTGGGACCGCCACGTTCTGCATTTTCTCTAACCGAGGGCAGAGCCGAACCCTCGGCGGCCTCCACGAGGACAGTTGGGGTCTTTCTGATGGGCTTTATTTTCTCGGGCAAGGCGGCGCTCCACCAGGAGAAGGGGTCGACCCGCTGGAGCGAGACGACGCTGCCTTGTTCTTTTGAGTTGAAGAAGGTCACAGGCCTTTCTCAAGGTGACGGGCCCGGACTCGGAATGCTAACGTGCCAGCCTGCAACCCCCGAGGCGCCGAAGCCCGCGCACCGCAGCGTTCTCCATGCAAGCTCTGCGCAGCCCCAATGTTCTTCCTCGTCCGTGGCTGGTATTCAAAAGGGGCAGCGTGACATTGGGGACAGGCCCCCACCTCTGTGAGAAAGCTGAAAGTCTGGGGCATGACCTGACTGTCAGGATTCCCCATGACAAAAGCATAGGGTGCGGGGGGACAGGCCAGCCCAGCCGGCTGCTCTACTCCAGGCGTCTGGGATCCTCTTGGGAAGGGGACAGGCAGCACCTAGGAGAATCTCAGCATCCTGCTCAGCTGCTTGCGTGGCCCGGACTCGCTCATGACTCATAAATGACCCCTCTAAATTCTCATCCATTGATCCATTTGACCCTGTGTGCGCTGTGTCAATTAGAAACAGAAAACAGAGGTGATTATATTTCGGCTCACCGTTATGGGGTCGTTCCAGTGCACTCTTTCTGCCATCCCTCCCGTGAGGTCCCGCAAAGCCTTTGAGGATGGGGACCACGCCCACGTTTTTGCAGCTACCACCGCATCCATCGACGAGCTGAGCGTGGAGTCGGCGCTCAGTCGACATGTACTTCTTTGGACCTGCCTCACTCTGGCTGGGCCACTAGAGGAAGCTCAGCGGGAGGCGAATTGTATCTGAAGATCTCACGTCTACTCCAACCAGAACTTCCCTTTAAAACATTCCTTCTTCAAGTTCTCCTTGGAAGGTCGTTTCGTTGTATTAAGAGTGCCGATCCCAGAATTGCGAATCCCATCCTTGACGTCCGTAATTTGCAGCCGGGCACAGAGGTCTCAGAGGAAAGCGAATTCTCCTCCCTTACTGCTCCCCACTCCAGCACCCTTTCCTCCCCTCTGGAAGTGGTGTCACGTGGCTTCTGAGGAGGCGTCGTCACGACAGGTTACCTTCCTGTGACTTCTCACCGCGCTTGGAATAAAATCCAAGATTTCCCCCCATGGCTCCTGCTCACTTCTCTCGTCTCGTTCCCTAATGCCCTCCTTCCCCCAGTATTCCACGGGACCCTGATTAATTTCTCGAACTCCCAAGTCTGTCCTTACCGCAGCATCTGAAAGGAAAGCGTTTTGCCTGCCTGGACAGGCCGCCCAGGGTGAATTCTTCAAGCCTCCTGTCTTGATTTAAACACGACCTTCTTTGTGGACCATAAAAATAGAGTGGGTTTGCCCCCTACCTTCGTCTCTGTCCTATTTTCTACATTTATCCTCCGCGGCATCGATTTTAATTCGTAATCGAATATTTTGTTGCCTTCCCAGCATCCCTCAGTAGACTGAAACCCCGAGAGCACAGACCACGTGTCTCACTCCTGACTGGGTCCCAGCGCCTCACGCGGAGCGGGAGGCCGAGCAGGGCCTCAGTAAACCCTTGTCGAATGAGTGCACGAACGAACGAATGAATGAATGCACGAACGAATGAATGAATGAATGCTTTAAAAAATTATCCCTTCACCTCTGGATCTCCTTCCCGTTTTCCCATCTCTGGTCC
>NW_011892047.1:0-1717 GCF_000151845.1 Pteropus vampyrus
AATTTTGGCCAGGGACCCCTTTCCTAAGGAACCCCATCTTGGGGTTGGCTACCCACACTCTTCTGCCATCAGCTTGCTGAATGTGCCCTCAAGGCTGGCCCTGGCAGCCCTGGCAGATGCTGGGATGGGACAGAGGCCAGGCTCCAGCAGCCTCCAGAACGGGCCATTTCTGACAGGCATGGGCTGGCCTACCCAGGACCTCACCCTACTGCACGCCCTTCCCGGAGTGGCCTCTGTGTTCGGCCCCCGAACCAGCCCAGCCTGCCCTCTGGGGCTAGCGTGGGGAGATCGGCCAGCCTGGTTTGAGTCTGGCTTCACCACAGACCAGTCCAGAGGCCCCGCAGACTGACCCTCATTCCTCTCTGTATCCAGTATCCATCCCCAGTGCTGCTAAGCGGACCAAAGTCCTCCCAGCCGTCCGCGTCCAACACCGGTCATTACAACCAACACAGAGAGACGAAGGAGCCGGCTCTAAGGCCCACCTCACGCGCCAGCACGTTATGTGAAACGTCCAGAACAGGAGAATCCAGAGAGCAGATCAGTGGCTGCCAGGGGCTGAGGGGCGCGGTGTCTTACTCGTGAAGACACGTTCTAAAATCGATCGTGGTGGTGGGTGCACACACCAGCGCCCACCGGGCGCACACCCCGAACGGCAGAACGGCCCGGAGCGTGACTCCACCTCAGCGAAGCTGCTCCAAACCGGCACCACCACGGAGGGGGCGCGCTCCTCACGGTTCCCAGGTTCCCACGGCGGTGCCCCCACCCAACCCTGGCACGTGGAGGGCAGCAGGGCACAGGAAACACGCACCGTGCGCCCCGCAGCCGAGCCCCGACGCCCCCCGCCCCTCACGCAGCACCTCCTGCACGCCGCTGTGCCGGCTCTGGGGCCCTGCCCCGGGGAGCCAACCGCACACCGACACGAGGCAGATTATGCACTACAGAGGACAGCGACAACCGTGTGGCCCAGACAAAGCAGAGCAGAGCCACGGGCAGACAGGGCCAGGGCTGGGGGGGTTCCTAAGAGTCTCCATCTACGGCGAGGTCCCAAGGGTGCTCTGTCCAGAGCAAACAGCAGAGCCTGGCCCGTTCGGGAGACCAAGCCACCCAGGGCATGGCCTCCTCGGAAGGGAGCAGAGCACAGCGTGTCTGGAATAGCTTAGCGCAGACCCTCGGGCAGCTCCTGTCACCCTGTGCCTCAGTTTCCTCACCCGTGAGCAGGTCCCTCCCAGGTCTGTGTGGATTCAAGGAGCAGGGAGCGCGCCTGCACCGTCCCCCACTGGAGGCCGCAGCACGTGGAGGCCCGTGAGCTAACGGGCTCTGCCGCCGGGGCGGCGTTCGACCGGGACGCCTGCCGACTCTCCTCCCGCTCCGGGCGCAGGAAGCCCAGAGAGACGCAGCGTCTGCAAAGCGAGAGCTGCCGGGGGCGCAGGTCACACAGCAGCCGGGGAACGAAGGCCGGAGTCTTGCCCACTAGTGAGAATAAGCCAACGACGAGGAGCCCTAATGTCGGAGATGCCAGCTGACCCGCCTGGTGGCGGCGGTGGCACTGAGATTTGCCGCCAGTGGTGGGAAGCGTGTGCGAGGTTGGCCCGCGTCGGTCACCGCGGGTGTCCTTCTTACTTTCGCATATTATTTGAACTTTCTGTAATTGGTAAGAATGGAAAACTGACTAGACCCGTGAGGGCGGCTGCAGCCCTAGGACATAAACTTTGGGGTG
>NW_011892047.1:2735-4639 GCF_000151845.1 Pteropus vampyrus
AAGGTGGCGTGACCCACGCAGCAGGCTTTCCGTGCACGGCGGGCGTGTGTGCGCGCGCGTATCAGTGTGGTGCCCCTGTTACAAACAGCCTCCGAGACCAAGCGTGCTCCTGTCTGCGACCCACGGCACTGCCCTGGGAGGAGGACAGGCGGCTCTGAGGGTCATCTTGAGGTGGCAGGGCCTCTGGAGCTTTGTACTCGGCCATGGGGACAGGGGGGACGGGGCGCCCAGGGCAGGTCAGAACGTCCTTACCCTCCGCGCGGGAGCCCCGTGCCCGCCCGCTGGCTGCAGGGGCCTCCGATCTGCCACCCGCCTCTTCTCCGCTTCTCCTCCTGCCAGCAGCGGTCTGCCCGGCTCCCCTCCACCGGAGAGGGGCCTGTGGCTTTCTCAGCCTAACGGCGCAGACCACGTGTTTCCCATTTTCCTTTCCTGTGCCGTGAGACACGCGTTGGAACTTGGCACAAAGGGCGAGTGACTAAGTCCCACCCTCGCTGAAATCAAGAGCTCGTCCTTGTAATTAATGAACGTCTGGTGGGAAGAGAGCTTCCAGTGGTGATGTGACGACTTCCCGTGAGCCCCAGGGACACGGAGCGTCTTAATTAGGAAGTCACACGGCTCGCCCTCTCCTGTCTTCATAACGGGAGATGGGAGGGACCCTGGGACAGTCACACAGGTGATTAAGATGTCTTCTCCTTCCTGGGGCCACTCGGCATGGTCTGGTGAGGGGCACGTGCAGGCCAGGCACGGACGAGCTCGGCGTCCAGGAAGCAGCTCCGGCCTCGGACCCTGAGTCAGGGCGGTGGGGACGGGGGCCCGGAAGCCGCTCTACACAGCTGGATGTCCTCAGTAAGGAGCCTGCTGTGGAGTCACGAACACTGTCACCAGGGGCTCCCCTCACCCAGCAACACTGCCTCAGCCCCAAGTCAACTGCCTCGCCCGTGGCTGTGAAATCACCCGGCCCGAGGGTCAACGGGAGGCTGCGGAAGAGGCGGGGGCCTGGGCTCCGCCTGGGGGAACCAGGTCTCGGGCCTGCCCCACAGGCCTCTCGGCAGCTCACGCCACAGGCCCCGCGTGTCCGTTCACAGCGCCCGTCCCTGTGCTGGGGGCGCGACGTGGCTGTGCCCAGCAGATGACAGAGCTGTAACTGTCATCTGCCACGCGCTCGAGTTCTCACTACACGCCTCGGGCCCCGTGTGTGCTCACTCAGCCCAGCCATTCCCGCCTGCCCTGTCTGAGGCCAGCACCGTGCTGGGGACACAGTGGGGGCCCAGAGCCATTTACTGAATGAGAGCGATCGAAGATCCAAGCAAGACACCCCGAATTCTACAGCGATTCGGTGCTGGTGGTAAAGATTCAAAGCCGGTGGTTTTGCTTGATGCGCACACATCCGGGCACCACCTGTCCCACCTGCCGGAGGCGGCACCGTGCCACTGGGAAGAGCAAGTGCGCGCGTGCCCAGGGGCGGCGCTGTGCTCCACCTCAGGCCGCCCCAGGCTCGCGCTTGCCCACCGAGAAACCCTCTCCGGGCCCGACGGCTCTCGCAGGCTGCAGTGGGAGATGGGTGCTGGGAATGTTCTAGCTGGGACCCCTCCCTGCTTCTGCTGCACCGTCTGCAGGCCCTGCCCCTGCTCCCCTCCCGCAGCGGCCGCCCCCACACCACACGGGGTCGGGCCAAACAGTGCCCAGGAACCGGCCTCTGCGTTTTCACGTTCTGCACAAATCGGAATAGCAAGAGGTCGAGTGGATTTGCAGACACAGCGTGGAAGCTACGAGAACCGACGAACATCTTAATGAGGAAAGGCGTCACTGGTGCAGTGGCCGGTCCGGGCCATCAGGGACGGAGTGCATCTTGAGACGACATCTGCAGACTGACCGGTTACGGCGGTCCCCGGAGGAGCCAGGGC
>NW_011892047.1:5934-7115 GCF_000151845.1 Pteropus vampyrus
CCCTATCTGGGCACTGCCCGCCCCCGAGGCGGGGCGCGAGCTCTAGCAAGGAGGGGCCTAGGAGAGACGTTCCGGAGATCCCAATATGACTCAGCTGAATGAGTTCTCACCCACCCTCCGTGGCGTGTAGCATGGCCGGCACCGTTGCACAGAGGAGGAAACTGAGGCATGCAGGCAGCACCTGCCTGTTCCCACATGCGGGCCAGCAGGGAGGGGAGGGGCCTTGGGGAGGGAGGGGTCGGTGGCTGCTACTCCGACTGCCCTGCCCGGGGGGAGAGACGCGGCTGGGGAGGCGAGCGAGCCGGTGGCCGCTCTCAGGCGTCTCCCGAGCCCTGCTCTGTGCCAGGCATCGTGCGGCCACACCTTGGAGCCTGTTCTGGATGCAGAACGACGCACGCGCACTAGACAACCTCACGGCGCCGAGAGCCTGCAGAGGGTGCGGGACGGCAGAGTCGCCGGGAGGCGGGGCAGGAAGGCTTCACCCAGCGTGGTGAGGGAAGGCCCTCCGAGGGGGACACGCCTGAGGAACAGTGGGAGGAGCTGGCTCCATGACGGTCTGAGGGCTGGTGTCCGGGCAGGAGCAGAGCGCGTGCAAAGGCCCCGAGGCAGGAATGAGTCTGGGGTTGAGACTCGGAAGCCAGCTTGGCTGGACCCCGCGCCAAGGGCACCGAGGAGCCGCTGAGCAGTTTCGGTGGGAGAGAGAGCAAATCTGACTGTTTTAACAAACATGACGGCTTCAGCGCAGAGCTGGGCTGAGGACGACCCGGGTCTGAGCAGGGATCCAGCAACAGGAACGGGGCCTAGAGACGGTGGGTGTGGGGCTGAGCAGGAGCGGGGGAGCAGAGCCGGCCAGTTCCCAGACTCACGGGAGGGGCGGGGCACAGGGGATGATGAGCTCGGTAAGACGTCTGCGGTGACACTGTGGAGTGAGGTGAGCTAGCAAAGTCCATGGGGAGTGAACAGATGAGGCACGGGGCCTGGACCCAACCACCCAAGGGGGAGGAGGGTGCAGGCCAGGGCCTGTCAGGGCTTTGTGTTTAGGGGGACCGTGGGGTGGCCACCCAGACACTGCATAGGCCCGTGTCAAGGGTGCACAGACTTCACTGAGCTCCAGCAAGCTGTGCCAAAGGCAGGGGGAGGCCAGCGAGATAAAGATGGAGAATGTCCTTGGATCTGGCCAC
>NW_011892048.1:0-506 GCF_000151845.1 Pteropus vampyrus
TGCTGGAAGCCTCTGGCTTCCCCTGGATGGCATGAGTCATTAATTCAGAGGCTCCTGGCTGCCCCAAATAAGGAAGCCTTTGAAAACAACAGGAGAGGAAAGCGGGCGCAGAGGAGCTGGAGCTCTGCTGGGCCCCAGGCTGCCCCCTGGGTGGGTCATCTGGAGGCTTAAGGAATCCAGGACACCTCAAATTCAAATGACCAAAAGGAAAAACATCATCGGCACCCCCGCCCCAATCTTCAACTCAAAAATACTACCACCATCTAACCAACTGTTCAAAACAGAAACTCGATGTCATTCTTAACTGCTTTCTCTTCTTCTCCACCCACGTCCAAACCATCGCCCAAACTGCCATCTATACTGCCTCTGAAACTTCTCTCCCATCTATTCGCATATTGTCATTCCCTCTGTCACCGAATCACCCAAACAAACTTCAACTCCTCCTCTTCCCTCACCCGCTACAACCCAATAGGGAAACCGGCAAAGGGTGAGAACGGGAAATTTGC
>NW_011892048.1:2630-4403 GCF_000151845.1 Pteropus vampyrus
TTCTATGACATGTACCATCCAGGACAAAGGAGACAGAGGGAGGAGAGATGAGAACAGGAGGCCTCTACTCTTTGCCCAGGACCAGGGAGCTGTGACGGATGATGGCCATGGCCATGGCCAGAGAGAAAACTGATCTTAATCAAACGAAGAGACGAGACCTTGGATTTTCCCAGCAGGGCACGCAATAGTGTCCTGACTATTTGGGGGAATAGTGTCAAAGGCCACGGCACATATCCAGAACGCCTCCCCACCACATCCTTAGCCACCAAGAGGACACAGTAAGCCACAGATACCAACAGCATAATGACCAAGGAAAGGAAAGGAAAGGAGATCTAAAACCCTGGACACTTAGCTAAGCCTGAGCTAACCAGAGTCAGCTGAATTTAGAGAGTACCAGACATAAAATCTAGTATTTTTTCTCTCTCTCTGTGTGTGTGTGTGTGTGTGTGTGTGTGTGTGTGTAGAGAAAAGTTGGGATTGTAGGCTTTAAAATTATTTATAGTATTTCCTATAAAAATATTATAAAAAGAACATCAAATTTTATTCTAATGATTCGCTGTTAAAAATGCTATGTTTAACAATGTTCTGAAAATACATCTGTGTACACATGAGCAAGTAGGTTGTTAAGATCTTTTTTACATAGAGAATTCCTCAGCAAAAGGTTACATGCATTTTCAACTCTGGTGCATTTTGCCAAATTACTTATCACTAAGACTATAATTTTCACCACTCACAACACTGGATGAGTAGACTTCCATTCACACACAGTCTTTTTGGCAATATTCAGTAAGGTAGAAAATGCTCAGAACTCAGAACTCATGCCTGACTTTTTAGATCTCTGACTGAGAAATTATTCCTATGTTTACCAGAAGACACACATAGAAATATTCACTGCAGTTTTTGAAATGTGAAATCTTCCGTTATGTGAAAAATCAGACACAAACCAAACATCCGCCAGTAGTAACGGATAGAAGCTGATACATTCAGACAAGGGGTTCCGTATAAAAAAATCAAGTACTCTGGAACAGCATGAAATAGATTTCAAAAACATAGTAGAAAATAAAAAAGGTAGTTTCAGAAAGTAACACACTATACATTATTTTTTAAATATGTATGTTATTAAATGGTAAAAATAAAATTATTGGAGCTACATGTACCCAATTAAAGATGCTGGGGGGTGGGGAGGGGAGGTCTGGAGGGCGATATGAACAGGAGTTCTACTTTATTGTGTTTTCATTTACTCATTATTAATCTTTAACAAAATGACAGCATTAGCATTAACCGATTCTGTGTCAAAAGTATAAATATCGATTTCTTCTCATATAATTTTTTTGAAAAAGAGAAGAAATCCACCCTTGGTTCTTAGCCTCTGAAGAGTAACTTCATCAACAGCACTTAGGTTTCGTGTCTGTTAATCTTACAAATGATACACATACAGTAGTAGAGGGTTTAAATTTGCCGAAGTCCAAAGACAAATATTAACAGTCTAGTCTTCCTAGATTGCTCTATTTTCTTAGACTGTTTTCCTTTGCCCAGGTGAAATTCAGAAAAACACTTTGAGAATGGTTGGTCATTTCCTATTATTAGCCGAATCATATGTTTGTATCTCCTTTGCCTTCTTAAAGCAGTAATGAAAAATTGCTTATTCACATAGTAGAGAGTCAGATTCTCACTGATTTGATTAAAAGGCCGTGTGAAGTTTTTAAAAGAAAAGTGTGTAGCCAACCTAACCAGTTCTGGACTGGAAACCACATTGTGACGGGACCTTGGGAA
>NW_011892048.1:6808-9583 GCF_000151845.1 Pteropus vampyrus
TTCTGTAATTTGCCTGTTTGATGTCCTTTGCCCCTTTATGATTTTTTTGTAATAAATCAGTCACTCTTTGTGGATGACATTGAGGGTATTTGTGTGGTCAAATATGTATATATTTTTTATTAAACCTGAATTTCTTATTCGATAAGTTGTTTCCAACATTTTAGCAGATATAAACATTGTATCAAATAGATTATTTGAATCTAAGTCTTTAAATATATGCACACACATACGTGTGTGTGTGTGTGTGTGTGTGTGTGTGCGCGCGCGTTGTTAAGGGTCTTTTCTGGTCAGATAGCTGATCATGTCAGTGTCGTTTCTCTCTTATAAATGGGAAAGCAGCCTTTGTCTAACAGGGCTTCTCCCGAATAGAGTTAAGTTTTCATCCTTCTTCCGCTTCTGTCCCCAAACTCTTTTTCCATCATAAAAGTCTGGAGTTCCATTAAACTCTTCTCTAACTTTAGGCTGTGGCCCAAACCCCCAGGTCCATAAGGGTCTTCATGTTTGACACTCACTCCACTTCGCTGAGAGCGGTGGTTCTCAAACTAACATGCATCGTAATTATCCAAAATTCTTTTTAAAACACAAATCGCTGGGCTCCATACCCAGAGCTTCTGATTTAGCAGGCATAGCGTAGCATCAGATAATTTGAATTTCTAATACGATCTCAAACGATGGTGCTGCTGATGATCTGCGGGCCACACTTTGAGAACCCTTAGCTTACTGAAAGGGCCCTTAACTCCGGTCACCTGAAGAGCTGTTCAAAGACCTAGATGTTTGAATCCTACCCCAGGTCATTTAAATTAGCTTCCAGTTTAGGTGATGCTTCTTTGGTTTCATGTTGAAGACCAGGTCCCCAGTCAGCTCTCTTTATATGTGACGATGGGAAGTGGCCTGATACTCTCAGCTTTCTGGAAGATGGTTTTCTAAATAGTTCTTCTGCACATCATTGCATCGTTTACTCCTTTTCTTTATAGTTACTACTTTTAAATGCAGTTTCTCAGCCACTTTATTTGGAGGAACAGCTCATACCTTTTCAAGCCTTTCATTACCTGTTTTAGAATGCGTAACGCTTTGCTCTGGTTTCAGCAATCAATCTGAGTCCATCTGTTTTTTTTTTTTTTTTAAATGTCTATTATTTACATTCGAGACTTGGAGAAAAAAATGATGATCGTTTAAACAACAAATAATTATAGTTGCATGAGTCTCCAAGGAAGCAAATAATATATTCAGGACTTCACAGGCTGCATGGTTATGAGTCTCAGTTACATACCCAGGCAGTGTGACTCCAGGTGGGTACATCGCATTGTCCTAGGATATACCTGGATTCACTGTCAGAGTAAACTGGCAGAATGATCTCTCTCTCTCACTCTTGTGTAAATTTTCTCACCGGGTCGTAGACAGATAAGCTGGAAAACCACCCCTTTGATTCTAAGCAGGGCTGTCCTCCTTGGTGAGTTCACTAAATGGGGCCGGAAAGACACAAGTACATTCGACAGGAACACAGATGGATTTAAGAGATGGAGAAGCCCATCTGTATCTCCCAGAGTCTTCTCAGCACTTCTGTTCTATTGAAATTATCTTCTCTAGATTCTTAACTTAATTACAAAATTCTACTTCTTTTAACTTTGCCATCACTTTATTGTATGTTGGGAACAAAGTTAAACTTGTGCTATTCTGAAAGGAAGAAGACCTGCATTTGTAGCTGTAATTCTACCAACAACAGCTCTATGACCTTGGGATAAATCACTGCATCTTACCGGGCCTGATTTTTTTTTTCTTCTGAAAAATTTGTCATTTGGAATGGGCGATTTAAAAATTATTTCTAATTCTGACTTTCTAAAGTGGAATGGTAGAGCTCCAAGTATGACAAGGGAAATCTTGTAGCAACAAAGAGCTGTTCCCACATCATTATTCTCAGATTATTTATATGTCTCATTATAGTGATTTATTGTGATCATGCCATAATGTCTCAACTCCCCAAAGAACCATCCATCTGCCTGGTTTTTTATAAAAACATTAGAAAGATCAGAAATTACTCCTAAACCAAAACCAAAATAGGAGCCACAGAGAATCTCTGATCTCGAGATGTCGTTAGTCAAGTGAGAAAAGCAATAATTTGAACTGAATGTATTTCAATTTTACTGAAATGTATTAATACATATATGAAGTGTTTGTGGAGCACAGTTAAAATTTCTGTATCTATGTCATATATTATCAGGGTTACTGCTATTACCATAATATGTTATATTACAAACCTCTCTTCTGTTTCCAGAGAGATCAACTAATAGTGGCACAGAGATGTCTCCAGTGGCAGGCGATGTTTCCTTGTGTTTCAAATACTATAGGAAAGATGCCCAGTCAAGAGAGCACGTATAAGCGTATTCACTAATGAATAGATACACCTCGTGAATATGAACTTAAATAGATATGTTTTATGACATATGTGTGTGTGTGTGTATAATGTCGTTTCATTAGTGGCTGACCAGCTGAGGAACGTAGAAAGCAATTTCAAACACAGCTATCTTGATCTTCCACGACGCGTGCATGCTCAGGCAGTTATGTCACGTGCTTCTGACTTCTAATGACAGCTATTACATTTTAATTCTGTGTGTGTGTGTTTTCTGCAGAGTAGAGAATGAATTTTGTAAAATGGCAAAGCATTTTCTCTTGAAAGTTAGCTGCTCCTTATACGAGCCTTTTCCTGAAGGTAAATAATGAACTGATATAGAAAACGATTTGGGGATTAGATTCCCCCCAAATTTAAAATAGTAGCAA
>NW_011892049.1:0-305 GCF_000151845.1 Pteropus vampyrus
CCAAGAAGAGAAGGTTCCGAGAAGTCCAGCCACGGCACTAAATAGTTAAAAAGCTTGGGTTCTGAGGTCAGGAAAACTTGATTTAAATCCAAGTCTTGGCTTTTACTCACTGTCATTTAGAATGCGGGGTAAGTTACTTAGCCCCTCTAGGACTCAATTTTCTTAGTTATAAAATGGGATAATAAGAGGACCTGCCTCATTTGGTTGCTATAAGATTGAGTGTGATGCACAGCATCAGGCATCCGATAGGGCTCAGTAAATGGTAGTGATCATTATTAATATGGAAGGCAAAAGTCCCTCACCCA
>NW_011892049.1:2406-2766 GCF_000151845.1 Pteropus vampyrus
ATCCCCAAAGACTTTGTTGATTTAGTACAAATGTTATCTCTATTTTATCATGGGCTTCTAATGATGATAGCTTACCTTTACTAAATTTAATTTGTGTTCTAATTCCAGTTTAGTTGATTTATTCATTTCACACATTTTTATCGAGGGGTTAGCATATGCCAAATGCTGTATTAGTCACTGGGACACAATAATGAACAAAACAAATGCAACCCGACCTCACAGTGTAGACTAAGTATGGACAAATGTGTTAATAAGTCATGAAAAAACAGCAAGGACCTATGTATGGCTCATGCATGAAATTCGAGGAGTTTTTTTTTTTTTTTTTAATAAAAAAATCCCTTAAATAGTAAGCAAAACCAG
>NW_011892049.1:3431-4908 GCF_000151845.1 Pteropus vampyrus
ATCCCCAAAGACTTTGTTGATTTAGTACAAATGTTATCTCTATTTTATCATGGGCTTCTAATGATGATAGCTTACCTTTACTAAATTTAATTTGTATTCTAATTCCAGTTTAGTTGATTTATTCATTTTACACATTTTTATCGAAGGGTTAGCATATGCCAAATGCTGTGTTAGTCACTGGGACACAATAATGAACAAAACAGATGCAACCTGACCTCACAGTGTAGACTAAGTATGGACAAATGTGTTAATAAGCCATGAAAAAACAGCCAGGACCTATGTATGGCTCATGCATGAAATTCGAGGAGTTTTTTTTTTTTTTTAAATAAAAAAATCCCTTAAATAGTAAGCAAAACCAGAAATAGGCGTTTCTGGGCCTTTCTCATTGTTTTCAGCAGATTCTTAATCATCTTCTGTCTAATGGCTGAGGTGAGACAAAAGGTACAAGAGCGCATATAACCGAAGCATAAACAAATCATCCAGCTCAGCTCTTTGGAACTAGATGTACCACATAATTGGGGCCAGGCAGGGGCAGCTCTGAATTAGTTATCGAAAGATCTTGTTTAGAAATTCTGTGTAGAGAGACTATTCAAAGAGAACAAAAAGGCAGGTGTTGTAAATTGCATTATTGTTCCCTATCATTCTCTCCTCCCTCCCCGTGCTGTGAGTATACTTCCCCGCCCACCCCCTGACATCAGGCTTGGCTTCGTGGTTTGTTTTGCCTATCGCAATGTGCATGGGAGTCTCGTATGCCTTATTCGAGCAGAAGCGTTAAGAGCTTTCCAGTAGCTTTGCAGGGCTCATGTCCCTCTGACACAAAACAGTCCTTCCCAGGTATAAGTTCCTCCTCCAACCTAGGTCCCAGAATGAAGGTTATGAAATCGAACCCCGAGGATGGCCAAAAACAAACAGCCGCCAAGCTCTCCCCGATAATGCAACCCCTTAAGCTATAACCAATCAAATAATTTCCTTGCTTTGCTTCCACATGTTTTGTATAAAAGTCTCTCCCCTAACTGCTGTCAATGGATCACCGCCCAATTCAAATTGATTTTTGATGAACTGAACTCTTAAGAATTGTAATATGCCTCGGTTTGTCTTTTAACAAGACCAAATAAATGGAGAAAGAGATATAATGGATAACGTGTGTGTGTGTGTGTGTGTGTGTGTGTGCGTGTGCGTGTGTGTGTAATTTAGTAAACTAATTCTATACATTATATGAAAATGTAAAAAAGGGGAACAAAGTAGAAATATTTGCCCTAGCAGATAGTAGTAATTGAGGCAAACTGACCAATAAAATAGAATAAACAACCCTGAAACAGACTCTAACATGCATGGAAATAGGATTTGTTACAGAGCGATTATCTATTGCTGTGTCACTAACTATCCCAAAATTTCGTGTCTTAAAACAGCAACTGTTTTATGATTTCCTACAGTTCTTTAGACTGACTGGCCAAAGATGTTGGTCTCACCTTGACTC
>NW_011892050.1:0-696 GCF_000151845.1 Pteropus vampyrus
GGATAAATGTGATGGGGATGGCCACACAGGATATCTGAGGGGGCCATACCAATACCAGTACCCTCCCTCCCTCTAAAAAAACGGAGTCAGATGAAACCAGTAGAAGAAGGCAAACAAGAGTCAAAGACTTTTTTAGCAATGCCTTTTGATTCTCTGAATGCCTGTGACCAGCTAGCAGTAAGCCCCTGCCACAACATGCTCTAATGCTGGGTTACACCAGAATTATTTTATTTCCCTTGTCATTTTTCTTTTCACTTGTATATTGAATATATCAACAGCAAACCAATTGAAAGCATAATATTGCTTCAGGTACTATGCTAGGCCTCTGGATACACAGTGTTGAATAAAATAGACTTGGTTGCTAGCTCAGCCTTGTCTGCCTGATGGGTTTGGTGGAAGCAGCGGTGCCTGGCACATGTAGTGATATTGGCTGGCACAAGTGATAACTGTACTCAGGAATGACAGTGGAGAGTAAGAGCCCCATTGTAAAGAGGGCAGGTAGAGCCACTGAAACATAAATAATTACTGTGTAGGCAATTCGGACCCGAAAACCTATGTGACAGAGGCGCAGTTCCACTTCAGCTTTATCACTGGTAATTCTATCTGACCTGGTTCCTTCCATTAAAATAGATATTTTAAAATTCATTTTAGTGGTTCCTTTCACATATTTACAACCCTCATCCAATTTAGGCTTTG
>NW_011892050.1:3521-4499 GCF_000151845.1 Pteropus vampyrus
CAATCAGCTTGAGAGTCAATCTCTCTCACTGATGTGAAAACTACAACCAAAGCTCAACTACAACAGGAGGGCACACATGACCTATACAAGGGACACACCTGGAGCATCCAGCTCAGGAGGCCAGCGAAGATTGTGCCACTGGGCCCCACAGGACACTTATTACATAAGGCTACTCTACTAAGACCAAGAGACATAGGAGCCTCACCTAACACATAGAAACAAACACAGGGAGGCAGCCAAAATGAGGAGGCAAAGAAACATGTTCTAAATGAAAAAACAGAACAAAGCTCAAGAAAAAGAACTAAACAAAATGGAGACAAGCAATTTAACAGATTCAGAGTTCAAAAGACTGGTTATAAGGATACTTAATAACTTAGGGGAAGAGTAGATGAACTCAGTGAGATCTTTAAAAAATAAATAGAAAACAATAAAGGACCAGTAAAAAATGAAGAATATAACTGAAATGAAGAATACATTAGAGGAAATTAACAGTAGATTAGATGAAGCAGAGATTTGAATCAGCAATTTAAAAGGTAGCAGAAAACACCTAATTAGAACAGCAACAAGAAAAAAAAATCCAAAAAATAAGGATAATTTAAGGGGCCTCTGGGACGGCATCAAGTCTACCAATATTCACATCATAGAGGTGCCAGAAAGAGAAGAGAGAGCAAGGAATTGAAATCCTATTTCAAAAAATGACAGAAAACTTTACTAACCTGACAAAAGAAATAGGCTTACAAGCTCAGGAAGTGCAGAGTCCCAAAAAAGGTGAACCCAAAGAGGCCCACACCAAGACACATCATAATTAAAATGCCAAAGGTCAAAGATAAAGAGACTTTTAAAGGGAAAAGCATCTAGTTACCTACACGGGAGCTCCTATAAGACTGTCAGCTGATTTCTCAACAGAAACATTGCAGGCCAGAAGGGATTAGCACAAAATATTTAAAGTGATTAAAAGCAAAGCCCTACAACCAAGAT
>NW_011892050.1:4549-6271 GCF_000151845.1 Pteropus vampyrus
CCTATTTCAAAAAATGACAGAAAACTTTACTAACCTGACAAAAGAAATAGGCTTACAAGCTCAGGAAGTGCAGAGTCCCAAAAAAGGTGAACCCAAAGAGGCCCACACCAAGACACATCATAATTAAAATGCCAAAGGTCAAAGATAAAGAGACTTTTAAAAACAGCAAGGGAAAAGCATCTAGTTACCTACACGGGAGCTCCTATAAGACTGTCAGCTGATTTCTCAACAGAAACATTGCAGGCCAGAAGGGATTAGCACAAAATATTTAAAGTGATTAAAAGCAAAGCCCTACAACCAAGATAATTCTACCCAGCAAAGCTATTATTTAGAATCAAAGGACAGATACAAAGCTTCCCAGTCAAGAAAAAGCTAAAGGAGTTCATCAACACCAAACCAGAATTACAATATTAGAGAGACTTCTTTAAGAAGAAGAAAAATTAAAAGTATAAATAATGAAATGCCAATAACTACATATCTGTCAACAATTACTTTAAATGTAAATGAATTAAATGATCCAATCAAAAGATAAGGTGACCGAATAGATCAGAAAATAAGCCCCTTATGTATGCTACCTATAAGAGACTCACTTCAGATCAAAAGACACACACAGACTGAAAGTAAAAGGATGGAAAAAGTCACCTCATGAAAATGGAAACAAAAAAGCTAGGGTAGCAATACTTACATCAGACAACATAGACTTTAAAACAAATACTATAATAAGACACAAAGAAGTACCCAGTAACCCCACTTCTGAGTATTTACCTGAAGAAACTCAAAACACTACTTCAAAGGGACATGCAAATCCACATATTAACTGCAACATTATTTACAGTAGCCAAGATATGGAAGCAATCTGGGTGTTCATCAACAGATGAATGGATAAAAAAGAAGTGGTACATATACGCAATAAAATATTAGCCATAAAAATGAATAAAATATTGCCATTTGCAACATGGATGAATCTAGAGGGTATTGTGCTGAGTAGAATAAGTCAGGCAGAGAAAGACAAATGCCATATGATTTCACTTCCATGTGGAATCTAAGGAACAAAATAAACAGAACAGAAAACTCATAGATACAGAGAACATTTTGATGGTTGCCAGATGGGAGCTCAGGCGAGGGGTGGGTGAAAAAGGGTAAGAAATTAAGAAGTACAAATTGGTAGTTACAAAATAGTCGTGGATTCCATGTAAAGTATCACATAAAGAATATAGTCAATAATAAAATAACTTTATGGTATCAGATGGGTACTAGATTTATTAGAGTGATCGATTAGTAAGTATAAATGTCATCACCATGATCAATTTGTAATATAAATGTTTAATCACCATATTGCACACCTGAAACATATAACATTGTATGCCAACTGTAATTTAAAATTTTTTAAAAATTACTTTTAAAAAGAATCAAAAATATAAACATTAAAATGAAAATAAGTATAAAAAATTAGGTGCCCAATCTACTCTTCTATAGCTAGTTCTTATCTTTCTAATGCATTTGATCAAGATCTGCTATGGAATTTTTCTTCAACTTATTAAGAGCTCCATTTCACCCTTTTGTTTATAACTATTACCTCTCCAATATCCTGTTTTTTATCTCTTTTACTATTGTTCCCACATTTTTACCTAATATATACAAGGAACTTCAGTGACCATCTCTCCACTTGTTTAACTTAACATATAAAACCACACTCTTATATAAAATCAACCACCTGCTTTT
>NW_011892051.1:0-371 GCF_000151845.1 Pteropus vampyrus
ATAATAATGGCTTTGTTTACTGAGCACCTACTATGCTCTGGGCTTTTTGCACAAGTCATCTCATCCACACTTATAGGCACCTACAAGGTGGGATGGGTGGGGGACACTACTGTATGTGGGAGATGAGACTCAGAGAGGCTGAGTAACTCCAGTGAGGCCACTCAATGGATAACATCAAGGCTAGGGTTTAAGATGAGGCCAGTCGGCCTAGGTTGTTTTCACTACACCACACTCCTGCCACTTCCCCCTTCTGGGTTCTGGTTTCCCCAGAAACCAGAGGGATTGGACTAGGTGGTCATTAGTCCCTTTCCAACTTTATGGGCAAGTGGCTCCATTCTTGGAAATCCATTCTCCATCCAGCTGTCAGTGAC
>NW_011892051.1:1791-3697 GCF_000151845.1 Pteropus vampyrus
GAGTCTCTGAAGAGAACTGGAAAGCAGAATGTTTGCAGCCTTCACTTAACATCTGGGTTGCAAAGGCAACTCTCCATAGGGTAGCTGCTTCCTTTTGGGAGCTGGGCCTGTGACTGGGTCTACCTCTGCGTGCTTGCACACACAGGACTCCTTCCCCAGCTTTCTTTCCTCCGGTCTGATTGACACCAGGTGTGAGACATAAGAGGGGATTCCAGGAGAGTCTTCCCACTGGGGAAAACAGTGGGCACGGAGAAGCAAAGTGACTCTCCCAAGGCCACACAGCAATTCCAGTCTAGCACTGCAGCCCCTAGAAACTGTGTTATCTTGGAATTTTGGCTTCTAGATTCTCTCCCTGTGACAAGGAACAGGTCAAAGTTGATTTCAAGGACTGAGTGAAAATCTGCTCCATGAAAAGGGTTCAGAGATATTAGAGACAGAGAGAAATATAACAGGACAGGCAAGTCGATCTGGTTCTCCTTTGGCCCGGGGAGAACTGGCCCCAGCCTTCTTTCCCCTCAGGCAAATCTGAGGTAAGGTGTTTCTGGCAGGCTGGGGAGCCCTGGGAGCCTCCATGCCTGGGTAGCCCTGCATGCTGGTGACTCAAGCCCAGACATTATGAAGCAGGAACAGGGGTCGTATTTCACTGGCCTGTATATCCCTTCTACAGCATCAAGTGTCACAATGTGCTCCCTCGGGAGCTTCCTGCCAGCACCTAGCCACAGGAAGCCTGCAGAAGCCTGGAGTGATGACACTGCCCTGGGCCTGTCTGTGTTGTGATTATGTGACAGTCAGGGAGGTGGGAGAGGAGATGATGCCTGCTTTTCATGCCTGGTTGCATTTAAGACACTCTGGGCATGGGCCTGCTGGCAGCTCAGGGTGGTAGGGGGCACCAGAGCCTAGAACCAGAACCTCAAACTCACACGCTGCAGTCACAGATTCTGGACATCTTGAATAAAATATACTTATAAAGCCTTAGTATCATAGTGTTTTTTAAAAATGTTGAGATGAACATGGGGTACTCTGAAAGTACACAAGAGGGGCCCTACTCACTCTTGGAGAGCAAGGAAGACATCCAGGGCTACTCACATCTTAGACAATGGATAATGCATATTCTAATGCTAAATTTAGGCCAGCATTCAAGACCTTCAGCTCTGTCTGGCTGAAATATAATGCAAGATGCAAGTCACATATGTAATTTAAAATTTTCTAGTAGCTATCTTAAAAAAAGTGAAAAGAAACAATTGAAATTAATTTGGATATATTTTATTTAACTCAATATACCCAACATATTATTTCAACATGTAATCAATATAAAAATTATCAATAGTTTTAACATTCTTTTTTTTAAATACTAAATCTTCAAAGTCTGGTGTATATTTTACACATAAGCACATTTCAATTCGAACACTACATTTTCATCAGAAATATTTGATCGATGTTTAGATTTCATAAAAGCTGAAGCAAAAAAGAATCCATGTTGTTCTAAATATGTTTTCCAATGAGTAAATCAAGTATTGGTTTTAAATTTAAAACTTAATTTTAAATTCAAATGAATTAAAAATTTTAAATTATTAAATAAATTAACATTAAAACTGAAATTTTAGCTCCTTGGTTATTCTAGCCATATTTCCAGCACTCAGTAACCACTTCTGTGGCCAGTACCTACTGCATTGGATAGCACAGATATAGACTACCATCTTAAATTTCATTTCCAGCCTTCTGCTATGCTCCCTTCCCTCCAGCCTCTCCTGAATGTGCTGTTACCTGCCTTTCTATCCCTTTACACAGGTCACTTTCCAAGATACCCTCCCCTCCTGTCCATACCTCTAAGCCCTGCCCTAGACCCCACAGTGTTCACTCTTGCCAGCAGGGGATTTCAGGGAGGATGAACACCCCCACCCTGACA
>NW_011892051.1:5289-5599 GCF_000151845.1 Pteropus vampyrus
CTATTTTTAAAAACAAAAATGGGTATATGTTTTATACTGGGACAACTTGCTTTTCCACTTGACATTATCATGTTAATGTTATTGGAGGTCAGTGCATGAAGATCTACGTCACTCTTTTCAGCGGCTGCCTGGTGTTCCACGGACTGGATGCACCATGACTTGGTTAGCCAATCCTCCACCAGTGGTCCACTCGAGTTTTTCAGGTATCATGTGTGCATGAGTGTGTACACAAGCAATGCTTCAAGGCTCCCTAGGCCAGTCGGCCTCGCAAAATGCCTTCTCTTGGCTGTGCTTGATGTCCCTGCCACCA
>NW_011892052.1:0-631 GCF_000151845.1 Pteropus vampyrus
TATGTGGGATATAAACCTAAAAGCAACAAATGAACAGGACAAACAAACAGAGACTCATGGACATGGACAATGGACTAGTGGTTACCAGAAGGGAGAGGAGAAGGGGGAAATAAAAAAATAAAATGTTAAAAAAAAAATATGTATATGTAGTATGAAAAAAAATAAACTGGCATTTAAAAAAATAAAAATAAATTAAAAAGAGGTTCTTAAATAAAACACTTCAGCTTTTTAAAAATTGTGGTAAAATACACCTAACATATAATTTACTATTGAAGTGGCCCAGACTATGCCGCTGTGGCATAAAAAACATTTGGAGCAGAAGGCATTTGAGAATAGGATTTTTCTCGAACTCCTTTATTAGCCTACAAGCACAGACTCCCAAATGAATTCGGAAGAACTTAATTGTCTTAAGTCCCCTTTCCAGGAGCCACCAGGAAAGACCGATGCTTATCACTGCAGAGTAGAAGTTCAAACCCCACCTAAATGGACATTGTCCCAAAACGATCAGATCTCCCATCTATTCTACTAAGGACCCGTTTATTTTCCCTAAAAATAATTTGTTTTCCCATAAGTACCCTTTCCCCCTTCTCCATCAGGAAGTCATTCGTTTTCCTCTATGTGCCCTCCTCCT
>NW_011892052.1:2316-4610 GCF_000151845.1 Pteropus vampyrus
AAACAAACCAATAACAAGAGTTTAATATTTACTTCTAGGGCTTTTGTTGTTTTGTTTTGTTCAGCTGGGTTATGTTACCCATTCGAAGGAGTTAAGTTTACCTGTTTCTGTCCGTGTTAACATTTCATCCCCCCATCCTTGTTAATTTAATTAATTTGTTAAGTATGTGAAACATAACATAGTTCTAAAAGTCAAAACTCGGCAAGAAGTCACATGAAGAAAAGTAGGAAAAGGGTCACCGCACCTGTCCCACCCTGTCCCCACCCACCCCCACAGACACCAATCTCATTAGTGTCTGTTTTATTCTTCCCGTGTTTCTTTTTGCAGGAATGAACAGATACATGTGTGTTTTCTTATTTCTCTTTCTTTCATATACAAAAGGTAAACATACCGCGGATATGCTTTTGCCTTTTGCATTTTTCACTCAACAGTACAGCCTCGAAATCGATCCACACGTTCCATAGCCCTTCCCCATTCTTTTGACACGTGCAGAGCTCTCGACTGTGTGACCGTTCTTCCATATATTTACACTTAGCTTGTTTCTAACATCTTACAATGACAACTAATGCTGGAACAAGCAACTCAATGATCCATATGTGTTTTTATATTGTGGGAAGTGTATCTTCAGGGTCGATTCCTAGAATTGAGATTGCTGGGTCACAAGGTAAGTGTCTATGTAGTTTTATTAGCTGCCTATGTGATTTTCAAGCTTTTCATGGCTCAGAAGTGGGGAAAGGCTGCAGAGGCAAGAGTGAGCAGTGCAGGCCAGCAGGGGAAGAAGACGATAGGAAAGAGTGGACACGAACCAGCACTACCAGGCTAATAACTCTCCCCACTGCACCAGTTCTAGGAGGCTCCCTGGTACCCAGCTCACCTGGGACCTCCTGGAGGCCCCTCCCATCTCATTCTGAACCACGTGATTCTGCAACTTATCTCATGCTTTCGGTTAATCATTGTGCCTGGTTTTGAGCACCCAATTGCCTTCTTCCTTGCATTTTTCTCTGCTGATGCTACCACATACTTTAAAGAAAGGGAACACGTCTTTTATACAAGAGTCCTGGAGAAATGTATCAGAGTAAACGTCTAGTCCGCAAGTCGGTTAGCCTCTGGTTCCTTTACTCTTCACCTGTGAACAAGGGTGTGAGCATGTGTACATGTGAATGTATTTGTAGGGGGCTTATGAAACCTCCCCCACCCAGAGAGAACTCCTACCCCTTTTCTATGACCCCTTCCCCAATTCTGTCTTGCAGGAGATGAATGCCCTAAAGTCATTCCATCCAGGATTTCAATCCCAGCCCTAACTTTCTTGTGACTTTGGGTGGGTCATCTGACCTGAGCCCCTACCTTCCTTACCTATAAAAATGGGGCCTAATAACACCTATTTCTCAGGGTTGTTGGATTAACTGGATATAAAACACTTAACATCCTCTCTGGATGCAAAAGGTGCTCAATAAACAGGAGGAATTATTAGGGTCTCTCTCAGCCCTACCAGGATATACACCAAACATTCATTCAGCACTGTCCGTGTCTGTTCGCATGCTAAGGCCAGGAAGAGAACCATGAATAGGATGTTACCCTCAAGGGCATACGGGTCAGCACAGGAAGGTGGGAGTGATTAGTAGGACAGAATATTAGTCATAGTAATAGCACATGTATGCAGTGCTTACTGCGATGGGCTGTTCTCATTGCTCTGTGTGAATCCATGAGGTGGGTACCAGATTATCCCCATGTCACTGATGAGGAAAACAAGGCACCTGCCCACAGCCAGGGAGCAGGAGATCTGGAAGCCTCCAGGGGCTGCACTTTGAACCCTGTCCCCTGCTGCATCTCTGCATGGAGCAAGGGGACATGGCCCAGGAATTCATAGAGGGGCTGTCAGCCCTGGGTGGAGGTGCCTCTCAGACCCAGGACTGCCCGCTCCCCATCTCCTGTTCTGCGTGCTCTCTCAGGTACTCATCACCATGCTTGTCATAGTCTGTCTGTCCCTATTAGGCCGATTCCCCTCTGAGGGTCTGTCTTCATCCTCCATGGTCCTGGTACAAGGCCTGTCCCTGAGGGTGTGTTGGATTAATGGCTAGGACAGGCTGTGCATGTGTGTGTGTGTCTTGGGCGTGGTAGGTGGGGGACCTGGGCCAAGGCAGTGGGAATAGAAGTAGAAATCCACAGGCCTTGGTGCTGACGGGCTGTGGGCAAGGGAGGTGGAGTCTAGGAGAACTCACTGCCAGGTCTGGGCACAGGTGACTCCTGGATAGTGGCTGTGCACACTGAGACCAGGAACGTGGACTGAAGAGCAG
>NW_011892052.1:6895-7247 GCF_000151845.1 Pteropus vampyrus
GATGAGGAAGCTGAGGCTCAGAGAGGTTGGGACTTCAGAGCTCTTATCAGGAAACCAGGATGCTGTCCTGTTGGCTGCCCCCGCCACGGTGGACCTGGGAGACGACTCAGCATCGTTGGAGGAAATGTGATGGGGGTCGTAGGTGGAAAGAAGAATAAATTCAGAGTGAGAAAATCTGGGTCTGGTCCCAGCTCTGTCATAAATCCACTGTGCGACCTTGGGAAAGTTATTGTCCCTCTGTTTTTTTTCTTCTAGGATTCCCCCCAATACTGGCTGGACTGGCTCTTTGCTGAGAGATGCCTTGGGGCCTTGAAGATGAGGAGGGGTGACCCAGGTTCTGACATGGGGCATT
>NW_011892053.1:0-1644 GCF_000151845.1 Pteropus vampyrus
GGGGGACCAACCGAAACACCTGTGAAGAAATGAAGGGATAGACAACGTGGTGTATCCCTTTTCCCACAGACAGGATGAAGAACCCACACGCTACAGGGATGAATCTTGAGAACACCGTGCTGAGGGACAGAAGCCAGACACAAAAGACCACACGTTACACGATTCCATTTGTCTAAAGTATCCAGAACACGTAAACCTACAGAACCAAAGTAAATCAGCGGTTGCTTAGGGCTGTGGGAGGGGGCGGGCTCTGGGGTGATCGCTGAAGGGTGTGAGGTCCTTTTTGAGATGACAAGGTTCTAAAATTGACTGTGATGACTGCACAAGTCCGACTTCACCAAAATCCACGGACTTATACACTCTAGATGGGAGGGGTGTATGCTACGTGAATTATATCTCAATAAAGTTATCTGAAAATGAAGTTGGTGACACAGCCGCGGAAGATTCGCAATTCACCAGGTGCCCTGACTCAGCCAGAAAACCTCACAGCCTGAGACACGCTCAGGCAGGAGCGAGGGAGTGGACTGGACTCTCCCTTAAAGGAACCCCCCACTTCACCCCAGCTCGAGAGATCTGTGACCTGTAGAAAGCACAGCAGCCTCTTTGCCATGGCAAAGGAAGGAAAGGATGAGGGGACACTGGAGACACCTTCAGCCTCTCCTGCCAGGGATGACGCCCCTCTCAGCCTGGCGCGGAGAACGTGCTGCATTTCGCACACTCAGATCTGCCCCTAAGACAAAGCGTGTGCGTTTAGAATTAAGGCCCTTTTCATACTTGAGATTAGGGGGATCGACCAAGAGAAGGAGGGACCCGAATGTTCCCCATCTTCTAGTCTTGCAGTGTGGCTTGACGCCTGGAGACCAGTGTCACATCGGCCTCTGGGATCGTGGTCTGTCTGGGCCGGCGCAGCTCGGCGGGGTGCGGAGGTGGGGCTGGGCCCTCCTGCTCTGTCCCAGAAGACACTTATCCAAGGGGAAAAGTGCTCCTGAGTCCCGGGGTTGGCCGCAGACATTAAAGTGTTCCGAGCTGGGGTGGTGACATGAGCTCTCCGGGGGGCTCGTCTGTCACTGGCTTCCCTGAACACTGGAGCTTTCTGGGCGAGTGGGGGCGGGAGGAGAGGTGGACAAAGAAAGGCCAGGTCCTGGTGGCAGCCTGGTGACAAGATGGTGGTCTCAGACCTGCTGCTGGCAGCGGCCTCGTCCTCCCAGCCACGTCTTGCTCTTGGGCCTTCTCCTGGCAAAGGCCCTGCTTTTTCCCCCGCTCCGGGCTTGACCTGGTGCTTCCAGAACCTTCATCCTCACAGCCTCCTCCTAGCTCAGCACCTTTTTCCTCAGCTGCGCAGGCGCGATGCTCGCCCCAGCTGGAGTCTTCACAGACCCGGATGAGCCGAGTCACTGAAGCACCAGCCGCGGGGCTCAGTGGGCGGCTGCCGGCGGGTGCGCGCGGAGGGGAGTGGGCCCTGGGGTCACAGCTGCCCTGGGATCAAGCTGTACACAGCTAAGCTGGCAAGATAAGGCTTCCGCACGCTTGTCTGGGCAACGCCAAAGGCTGTGTCCTCTGTGGTTCCCCAGTCCCACTCCGGGGGACCCCGCCTCCTCAGGGGGTTACCCAGTGGCTCCCAGACCCGACGCCAAACCATCCCCG
>NW_011892053.1:3239-4478 GCF_000151845.1 Pteropus vampyrus
GGCCACCACGACCTCTGGAGCCCCGATTCTGTCAGCGGGGCTGGCTCAAGCACAAGCGAGTCCTGGATGGGCAGGTGGGCCGGAAGTTTCTGGAAGCGGAGCTCAGAGGGGCGCACCCGGAGCCTGGGACGTCCGCACCAGTCGGGGCGCCCTTTGCGCCCTGCGAGTCCTGCGTGTCCAGGGAGGGGGGCTTTTCTCGCTGGAAGGTTCGTCCGGCCCACGCCCCGTGGGCTGGTTCAGTCTGGCGTGCTCCAGGCAGCTGGGAGAGGGGGGCTCGCCAGCTTCCTAACCCCGCCGTGACCTCGCTGTGCGCACACGAGGACGCCCCCTCCCGCAGGCAGCTTTTTAAACCGCGCGGCGCTCGGGGCAACACGTGGGCCAGTTCAGGCTCCACGAGTGGCCGCGCTGTTGCTATGGTTACCAGCACAGTTCATTTGATCTAGACCTTCCTAGTCTTCACGAACCCCCATGTGGTGTGAAGCAAGAGGGGGAATTAAAAAAAAAAAAAAAAAAGCCTAGAGCGGGCCTAACCTAATATAATAATTCTAACTTCTCTAGGCAAGTTTCTACCTGTTTTGAGAAAAGAATTTGGGCTCTGATTTCTGTCTTCGCCCTGCCCAGCCAGCCAGCCTCGCTCGGAGGTAGCCGCTGAGCGGAGGGGATGGGTGGTGGCAGGTGTCTTGAGGGCCTGCGTCTCTCTGAAGGTGCCCCTTGACCCCTGGCGGCTACTCGCCTTGCTGGATTTCTAGAGGAACGTGTGACCTGGTCTGTCTGCCTGGCCCCGCCTCACCTTGGGCGGACAGACGCCCCCCACCCCAGGCAGGTCTCGCGCCCCTGCTGTGCAGTCCCCCACCCCTCCTGGAGGGGGAGCTCGCGGCTGCCTCCGCACGCAGAGGGAACAGGGTGGACCCGTGTGACCACGTACCGCCCGCCTCGCCGGGCCCAGCCCGGCCCAGGTTGGCACAGAGGCGGGGGATCTAGTTCCAGGGGCCTCAGGGGAGCTGGGGCAGAAATGCCGCTTCCTCCCGCCTCCTCTTTCTTTCTCTGTCTCATCTTCTCTTCTCCGGGTCAAAGTAGGGAGCAGGGAAAGGAGGACCACACCCCACTGCTCACCTCGCCGCCTTCCTCCTCCCACACTGCCCCCGGCCAGTCCTCTTCCTCAGTGTTTTTTCAAACTGAATCCTGACCCGATGGTGGCAGACAAAATAAAGCGGGTCGTGACCAGCGTTAAAAAAAAAA
>NW_011892053.1:7023-7754 GCF_000151845.1 Pteropus vampyrus
CCCAAATGCTCCTTAACTACTAAATGGCTAAATAAACTGATGCATTCA
Source organism: Pteropus vampyrus (assembly GCF_000151845.1). NCBI lineage: Eukaryota > Metazoa > Chordata > Mammalia > Chiroptera > Pteropodidae > Pteropus > Pteropus vampyrus. The sequence goes on from NW_011892053.1 coordinate 7,072, forward strand.
TTTGAAGCCATGCTACTCGGCAATGCAAAGGACTTAGACATGCAGCAGTGGAGGTGCCCTTCAGATGCACTGGGCCACATGCATCGGCTACCGATTGTTGTGTAAAAAATCACTCCCACATTCAGCACGGGCATGGAAGTACGGTCTTACCTACCGCGTATCTGAAGGGAAGGCTAGAAGTATTTCACGAGCAGTACAACAGTCAGTTGTAGAAATTGCAACTAGGCTGTTCTCTTCTACAGAAAAAGTTCTAGCATTCTTCACAGATGAGCCTCATCCGAGGAGCTTTGCAAAATCATAGAGACAGAGCCATGTGATGCACGGTACCCATTCGTCGCATTCCTGGAAGCAAAACATACTATTTGGTGGGGTCAGCTAAGAAAAGAGAATGTCCTATCACATGACATGGCCGTGACATGCGTGAGATGGCGTGTGGCTGATACCACCCCTGGCCGCGGGTGCACAGCCAGAGAGCCCAGGGCTGGTCCCCCAGACGCCTACGTGACCCCAGGCCCTCCACGCTCCAGAGCCTGTTTCCTTCACCTGCAGAGGCCGTGGCTAAGACCCGGTCTCTAAAGACCCTTCTACCTATAAATTACGGCCATCGTCCCGTGAGGTAATAACGTGTGATGCTGTGTCCCCAGGCAGAGCTGGAGACTCCCTCGGCCCTCTGAGCTCATCTA
>NW_011892054.1:0-1154 GCF_000151845.1 Pteropus vampyrus
TGTCCCTATGTCTTGGGCTTATTTCACTTAACATTACGTTTGTGAGGTTCATCTGTGTCGTAGTCTGTGCCTGAATCTTGTTCCTTTTTAGGGCTCAATAATATTCCATTATGCGGACAGACTATATTTTGTCTATACACTCACCTGCTGACGGACACCTGGGTTGTTTCCACCTTTTGGCCATTGTGAATAATGCCGCCACCTACCTAATGCTGGAATCTCTTCTTGCATCACGTGCCTTGCTCTCTCAGTCACAGGGGTCTTCTGTCAATTCCTCAGACGTGTCATGCTCCCTTCCACCTCCTGGCTGGAATATCTGTCACCTCTTCCACCTTCACCCCTTCACCATCTTAATCCCCACTCAGCTTTCAGTCCAAACATCACTTCTGGGAAGCCATCCCTGACCAGATACCAGACCCTCTCTAGTCGCCCCTCTCACCTCTTTGCCAGCTCAAACTCAATCAGGCCCATCTGGTTTCAAGCTGAGAGCATCCTGCACTTTCTCTTTATAGCCTGTAACCCTATAATTACTGGACACAATATTACAATGCCTATGTGAGGTTATTCGATTAATGTCGGTCTTCACGGAGGCCCAGGACTATGTTTCTTTTTGCTTTCTATGACACCCCCACCAACCAGCCCAGAGCCTTGAACATACCACAGTCATCGGTTCTAAGATGTGCATATTTTTATGTTTACTGCAGGATGTCTCTGACAATCACGGTCTTAGAGTCACCGTGACTCTAAGCGTTTGGGCTTATTTCACTTAACATTATGTTTGACACAATATTTGGGCTTATTTCACTTAACATTATGTTTGACACAATATTTGTCCCTATGTCTTGGGCTTATTTCACTTAACATTACGTTTGTGAGGTTCATCTGTGTCGTAGTCTGTGCCTGAATCTTGTTCCTTTTTAGGGCTCAATAATATTCCATTATGTGGACAGACTATATTTTGTCTATACACTCACCTGCTGACGGACACCTGGGTTGGTTCCACCTTTTGGCCATTGTGAATAATGCCGCCACCTACCTAATGCTGGAATTAGCTCAGCAGAGAGCTCGGGAAACGCTGGCTAAATCGGCGAAGGCCTCATGGGCAGGTGCTACCCTGAAACCCCTGAAGGGCGGCTGCTGACACGGACGGTAAG
>NW_011892054.1:2961-4026 GCF_000151845.1 Pteropus vampyrus
GGGCCACTGGATGATCCAGTCTTGTTTGGAAAGGTTGCCTCCTGAGTTGGAACAGAGGAGCAGAGAGACACGGAGAAACCATGAGAAAGGCAGGCGAGTGAGAGCGCATGCGCAGTACACCGCGTACGCCCCACGCGGGTCACAGCGTGCGCGCGCTACTCCGTAAGAGCACTTACCTACGTTCAACCACACCGCCCGGCCCCTCCGAAAAGGGAATGAAACCCCTTTGCGGGCCCTCTCACCCTAATCTCCGTTCAACAGCCCTGTCCTCCTCTGTCCCAGGGTTGGGGAGCCCCCAACTCAAATATCCTGAAAAGCAAAAGAAGTTACTTCTTGCCTTTTAAGCTTCCAAGGGTCCTAGTTCCAATAGTTTCAAGGTGACTTAAAGGATTTTCAAGGATAACCTTTCCCTGACATAACAATTTTGATATCTCAGTCTCATGTGAGATACGTGAATTCTGCAGAAGTCAAGTTCACCCCTGGTCACTCCCTGTCCACTATTCTGCCACTGCATACTTCTCCCCAATCTACGCCCGTGTGTGTCAACCATGCATTCACCCAAAAAGCACTTTCTGAACGTGCCAGGTGCTATGCTTAGAAAAGGCACAAGAAACCACACCCAGCCAGGCCCTGGTCCCTAAAGTTCTGTTCTGCTGAAGAAACATAATAGACGAGAAAACATACTCGTGAAAGGATTTCAGCTGGCCGTTACTGCTGGCAGAGAACCAAACAGAATGACATGATGACCAGAGTATTGGCCACGATGAGTGGTTAACCAAACCGTGACCCGTACAAACTACAGAACACTGCCCGGCCATACGGAGCAATGATGCACACAGCAACCTGGTGACTCTCCAGATATTATGCCGAGTGACAAAAGCCAGTCCCAAATGGTCACATACTGCTGGCTCTTATTTATATACCATTTTTGAAATGAGAACTTTTTAGAAATGGAGGACAGATGGGTGGTTGGAGAGGGGTTAGGGATGGAGGCCACAGGCAGGAGAGAGGCGGTTGGGGCTGTAAAGGACAACACAGGGGACACTTAAAGCATTGGAACTGTCC
>NW_011892054.1:5986-6327 GCF_000151845.1 Pteropus vampyrus
GCGCTCCATAAACGTTAGCTACCCTTATTGTGATTCTCAACAATATGCTAATACGGTGCCAACTTCCATTTAAAGAGGGTGCCTTTGCGCTGAGGGCTGTATGTGCAACAGATGCCAAGATCATCCTGTGTCCTTCTAGGAGACTGATGTTCAGAAAGGCAGAATAGCTCTGAGAGCCGGGGGCAGATAGAAAATCAAACCAAATCAGCCTCTCCATCAACAAGCAAGCTCTGGATTGGCATATCTGCTCAGGGAATACAAACTCATTGTCCAATTAGCCTGAGTAAAACATGTTTTAAGAAAGTAAATTTATTAAGTTATCTTAATCATATACTGCACAC
>NW_011892055.1:0-1115 GCF_000151845.1 Pteropus vampyrus
GCACGGGCCCCGGCCCCTGCCTCCTTCTGAGGAAACTTCATGTTTCGGTCATTCTGTGATCGGTGCAGATGTCCCCGAGAACTGCCCACTGAACGGGCGGGACACAGCGCACGTGACCACGGCATCTGCACTGCTGTCTCCCACTGTCCAGCTAAACCTGCTCAGCACAGATTCTCTCTCTGCCCCTGGACGAAAGCCCAGCAGGCCCCATACATTATGTTTTCTCTCGCTCGTGGGACTCTGCTCCCAAAGTCACATGCTCTCTCCTTAGTCTCCAAATCGAAGCCCATCGGCAAAAGAGTAATAGGCATGTTCTAGAGAAACTGATAAAGAAAAAAGACACACTAAGTAATATGACTCATGAATAGAGGGACAAGTCCAGAGATAATCATTAAAATAACACCGAAAATGTGAAAACTTGGACAAATGGATAAAGTCCTTATAACTTACAAGAACTCAAAAATAAATAATATTCCTGAAGAATCTTTTTACTATTAAAAAAAAAAAAAAAAAACGAAACGCAGCAGTCATAGCTAAGGATTTTTCCCAGAAAGACAGCACAAAACCGGGTGGTTTTACAAGTGAGTTGTACCAAATTTTCAGGAATCAGGTCACTCCGTTCTTTGGCAATATTATTCTTCTAGGAAGCGAAATGAAATTAAATAGTAGTAAACCAGACCCAACGGTGAATAAGAAAATATAATACGTTGTGGCCAAGTTTGATTTATTTCAGAAATGCACAAACTTCATTCATAATTTCATCGGATTAAAAAGGAATATTATTTTTAGAAAAGAATAACATCATACGGTTGTCTCGATACAGAGAAAATACATCCGATATACTCAAACAGCCTTCGAGCTAGGAATAGAAAAAAATACCTTTACCCTGGTCGAGAGTGTGTAAAACACCCGCGTGAACACTCCCCTGTGAGAACACAGCGGAAGCAGCGCCCCCCCCCGCCCGAGGTCAGGGAGGGACTGGGGTGGCTGCCACAGCGAGTCTGACTCCAGCTGCACTGGAGACCACGGCCACCACGTCAGGAAGGTAAAAGGCGCTGAAGTTGCAAGGTTGGAAGGGAAGAAGCAAGGCCGTTACTAACTGCAGACGGTCCATA
>NW_011892055.1:1751-2085 GCF_000151845.1 Pteropus vampyrus
ATCACCGCCCTCCGGGACGAAAGACAGCAGGACCTGCCCCGAGGACCCCACTCTGCACTGCGTCCCTCAGGCTGCCGTCTGGCTGGGGGAGGTGGCGGGGGATGAGATTCTGACGCCAAAGTCCTCGCCAAGTCTGCGCCCTCGGCAGAGGCCCCCGCTTCAGCCCAGCGGGCTGCGGGGTCCGCGTACTTTCCACAGATGCCCCTTCTCCGTCTGCGACGACCGAGGAAAACGGAGACGAGAGCGAGGGGCGCCGCGGGCGCTGACTCTCCACGGTTTAAAGCCGCGCCCCGCACCGGGCCTCCCCGAGGGTCTGCGCAGGTGGCGGGGAGGG
>NW_011892055.1:2868-7050 GCF_000151845.1 Pteropus vampyrus
GAACGCTCCCCCACACGCACAGCACATAGGCCTCGCGGTCTGACATGACCTTCAAATGTCCTTCCATGCGTCTAAGGTGCGTCTGCCCTGCCAAGCTACACGGCAGCGACCTCGCCTGCTGGCGCTTTCGCCCGCCACGTGTGGGGTTAAAACTCTGACTTCCGTGGCCCCCGAGATGAGTTATCAACCGAGAGTTGTCACCTCGATCAAATGAAGATGTTTCTGGTGACGCACAGAGCCGCCGTCAGGGCTGCAGTGTGTTCCTCCACGCCCGCGTCCGTACCTGTGCCACCCTGGGACAGGACCAAAGGACGGTATAGGAAGTTACATGGATGGCTCAGTTTTACCTAGTTATAGATAAAATCATGCATGACCAATGAGCACACGTGACTGGCCTCACTTAAAGTAAGTTGTCTACAGATAGGCAGAGACCCTCCCCCTACTCTGAAGTAAGTGACCCACGACTTACTATCAGTGCTCAGAATCCTCAACTCTAGTCATCCACTTGAGTTTAACACATTAGAGACCTATACTAAAATTCAAATATATTTTTATAGAGCATATTAGCACACGATGCCATTATCAACCTTCCACACTTAGCACAAACGAGTTCTCTTTCCCATATAGGTTCCACCCAAATGGGATTTCAGATGGTTTACAACAGTCTAGACATAATGAAACCCAAATCAACCAACAGTGAGAAAAGATGAAACTCAAGAAGTAAAAAATTGGCAGCAGGTGCAAAGGTGGTCACTATATATCTATACCTACATGGATGGATGGATAAATAGATGGATAAACAGATGGATGGATGGATGGGTAGATGGTTGGATAAATGGATAGATGATGGATGGATAGACAGATGATGGGTGGATGGATGGATGGATGAATGGATGGGTGGATGCATAAATGGATAGATGATGGATAGATGGACAGATAATGGATAGATGGATGGATAGATGGACAGATGATGGATGGATGGATGGGTGGATACATAAATGGATAGATGATGGATAGATGGACAGATAATGGATAGATGGATGGATGGATGGATGGATGGATGGACGGATGGATGGGTGGATGGATGGATAAATGGGTAGATGATAAATGGATGGACAGATGATGGATAGATGGACAGATGATGGATGAATGGATGGATGGATAGATGGATGGATGGATGGATGGATGGATGATGAATGGATGGACAGATGATGGATGGATGAACAGATAATGGATGGATGGATGGATGGATGGATGGACAGATGATGGATGGATGAACAGATAATGGATGGATGGATGGATGGATGGATGGATGGATGGATGGATGGATGGATGGATGATGGATGGACTGTCAGACAGACGGACGGACGGACGGACTCTCTGGCACTCAAGCCGGAGCTGAGTTACATCATCCTCACCAGCTCACAGAAAGACAGTGCTTTCCCTGGTTCTGAGCTAGAAGAGAGAAGCTGAGCAACGTGATTCTGAACAATGCCATCAGTGGAATTTTATTTAAAATGCAAATTTAAGCTACATGTGACTGTTTCTTTACTGGCCTTCTGGGCATACTGATGAAGCATAATTATGCACATTTACTTCTCTGAGGGTCCAATTGATATGATTCAGGTCACATAGCTGTATTCATCTTTAAAAATGGAGAGGCTGATGGGGAACGGTGTCGATGATTAGCACTTCCCTTAAGTACACTTTACGCGTCATCGTTTCTGACGAGCTTCCACGGAGATAGAAGGAAACCTATTGAAGCAGAGCGTTTCAGCCACGTAGATGACAAAGGCTGTCTCATGGGAAAGGCGGAGGAGCCTGACTTGTGCGCTGGCCGCAGCGGAGGGAGGTAGAAGTAGGAGAAGCCTAAGGCAGGTGTAGCATTCGTGGCTGCATATGTGACTTCCCGAAGCCACCGCGTTCTGTACCGAATAAGCCAGGATCTAGTCTATTTGTCTTGGTTATTGCCAAATCCCGCCCATTCCGCTAGGGAACGTTAACGTCCTTCTTGGATTATATGAGCCAATAGGGCATGTACAAAATGGGCCACTGCCTAAGTCCATTTGTTTATTTTAATGGAGGTATTTAACATCATCCATCTAAGCGCCGAAGGAAAACCATCAAAAATGATTATTTTGAGTTACAATTTAGGTGACATTCTCGGTCACGCTCTGGTTTCTTGATACCATTTCAGAAATATGAACGCAGCCTGATCATCGGCACACAGGAAAAGCACCTAATCTGTCTTTTTAAACGTACAAATGTTAAGGTACAAGTTAAATGTAAAAGGGGCTAGGTCTCAACGCTGGTTTACACCATTTAATACAGGGCTTTGATAAATTAGAAAATCATCTTTGCCCTCCCGATTCGCATGATGGCATTAGGGTAAAACATCTAAAAGACCATTTAAAAGCTTAAATCAATATTAAGATCATTCAAATTGCTCAATTAACAATTTCTGTCTATCGAGTCAAAGGTTGATGGCGAATACATAAATTCCATGAAATGTCTTGAAAGATTCTTGACAGTTTTCTTCTATTAGTTGAAGCAATTGGCATTTTACAATTAGAACCAGGAATTAGGAAGGAGAGTGATTACAGAGAGAAAGGACCAAAGAAAGGTTGCAAAGAATGGACAAGCCGAGGAGTTCTCCACAGTGTGGGACCCTGGGCATGACGGTGAAACTTGCAAGGGACGTAAGTCAAGTTATCCGAGGGAGTCTCGGCTGCTGAGTGTGAACTGCGGGGTAGACGCCACCCCCTCGCTGAGATTCACCCTCCTTCAGAGGAAGCAGCAGCCCCCAGATTCTCTTCTCCTGTGGGAGCAGAAAGCACACGGGAAGGAACGGGTCTCAGACGGGTTCCAGGTTCTCCGTGTGTCCCGCCTTGCTTTAGGCCATAGGGTTGGTTACCGTGTTTTTCCTAGTCTTGTTTTAACATCCTTGCCGAATGTAGGCAGCTTAGCTGGGAAGACCTGACTCTGGCCAAGATTAATATGAAGAGTATCTCATTTTCAAGCTATAATATATTTCCATATGCAGAATTATATTTTTTAAATGCCATTTTATTAAGTACGCTCACCGGAGTTATAAATTTGCATTGAAGTCAAGCAGTACGCCTCCCTAGATAATAGTTATGGGCTACATTTTAAAGTAGCAACTTTTAGCGTGTAACTTTTCCGTTAATCTCTCAAATGCCTACTTATCACACACCAATCACACAGTTGTCTCCAAGAAAATAGTTTTCCTACATCTGTAGAAATCAAAAATAACTTGGATGTTACTCGAGTGTAGGATTTGGGCCTACGAGAGCGTAGAACCTTTCCTCCCCGGAAGCAGACTTGTCATTGTTCCGTGACTGCGCTTCAGCCACACGCTTCCATGGTCGTCAGTGACGGTCCTAGATATAGGACCATCTCCTGCTTTTGACCCCCTGGAGCTACAAGACTAACTGGTCAGAGTGGCGATTCCGCAGGAGAGTCGCCACCCACCCACCGCCACCCCCGCTTTCTCCTGAGTGAACCGCCCGGTCCCTCGGTGTCCCCACGCCTCGTGGGCACTGCGCCCCCCGAAAGCCCGTGCAGACAGCCCCGATCACCCTTGATGCCCCTCCCTGCACCCTGGGAGAGGAGCTGGCCTTGTCCCATCCTTCAGACATGTAAATGCTGCTTCCGTCTGCACCAGAACTGCTGGGCCCCACCTTCCGGTGGCTCACTCCTTCAGTTCCCAAGTCAGTGCCGTCTGCTCCGAGGGGCAGTGCCCGCTCTGCAGTCTAAACCGTCCTCACTGTGTCCCCAACGCTGCTCTCGGCTCCTCCCTGGCACTGCTGTTTGCCGTTGGATTCCTGACTGTCTGTCTCCCCACTGGACTAGGAGCTCTGAGAGAGCTGGGCCGCCCATCCTGGTCACCTCAGAATCCCCGCCACGGGCACGGTGCCTGGCCCTGGGGCTGCCGGGTGTTTGTCGGATGAATGTAGAGTGTGTGAGGGTTTCCATACCAATAAAGACATGTGACATGGTTTGGACATGAAGCGCCCAGCAGCCTGAATGGCATGGCTCCTGCCCGAGGATGTCATGAAAGGGTTCGGGACTGCAGAAGGGGACAGTGGCACACGGCACGCTCAAGAGAGGGGACGCACTGCCCCTGCCCACGTTCCCATTCGTGGGACACACAGCTCCAAG
>NW_011892056.1:0-766 GCF_000151845.1 Pteropus vampyrus
GTCTCTGCTCCATCCACCTGCCGGTCCCCGTGTCGCCCCTTGTCTTCTGGTCACTCTTGCTGATGGCGGAGGAAGCCCCCGGCAGTGGATGGAGTGACCCGAGGCCTGTGATCAGGCCAGATTCTTTCCAGCACACAATCTGCCTTCCTTAGCCTGCGGCGGCCCAGAGAGCTTATGGGACTTAGAATGCCCGCCATTCTGGAGGAGCCGGTGGCGATCTGCCGCTGGACCTCAGTCTTTTCAAGCTTCGGCTGATGCTCTTCGTTTCTATTTTCTGTGTGCTTTTCGCTGAGGCAATCTCAAATCTTTGGAGGAAGCAGACATGTACCAATAAGTACTAAAAAAAATATTTGTGGCCCTGTAAATATAATCACATCGCTGTAAAATCTTCTAGTTTAGGGTTTAATTGTCATGTCTTCCGTCCCAAACCGCAGTTCTAGCTAAACTAATGTTCCATACAAAAATTTCTCTTGCAAATCTGGAAGCTCCTTCTAGAGACCATTATAACACAATCTGTGCCCTTGAAGAAGGACGTGAGGTGTTAGGGGACCTTCTGTGGCAATTTTGCACAGATGTGCTTTGCAGGGAGCGGCAGTCTGCGCTGTATCATGCATCTTTAAAGGAAGTGGTTTTGTTAAAATAATTTAAAAAAGAAAAAAACTCTACCAGCATTTTTTTTTTATGGTAGAAAATGGAAACTAGAAATATATGTATGGCTATCTTTTGGTAATATTATCAATTCCTCTGTGCTATAAATGATATCAAA
>NW_011892056.1:2429-2764 GCF_000151845.1 Pteropus vampyrus
TCTGTGCCCATCTGGGCTGCCAGGAGGCCTGAGCAGACGCCACCGAAGTCCGTGGGCGGCCGCTTCCTGCCAGCTCAAATTTATACGAAGCTCTCATGCAAACATTGACCCGTCCGTGTTGCCGCCTGCCGATGGCGCTGAAAACCAGCGTCCTCAGTCACCCGAGGATGGACGCGAGGCCAAACTCCCCAAATACACATCGACCTTCCCTTTTCGGTTGCACAGATTTCGGGCACGTCCGGAAACCCTCAGGTCTGTGCATCTCCGCTCGCCGAGGGGCGCCATCCGGTATTTTGAGGGTCCAGGTTCTAGCACATGTACGTTTAGTCTGGGGG
>NW_011892056.1:2814-6663 GCF_000151845.1 Pteropus vampyrus
ACCCTCAGGTCTGTGCATCTCCGCTCGCCGAGGGGCGCCATCCGGTATTTTGAGGGTCCAGGTTCTAGCACATGTACGTTTAGTCTGGGGGACCGATGACTTTGACGACAGGGCAAGGGCAGGGCCCGGGACACGGCTGCCTGCGTTCGAGTACCTTTAAGGGCGCGTCAAACCCGAGGTCGGAGAGGAGAGCGAAACAGATCGTGGCTCCCGAAGCCGCATTTGCGGTGCCGGATCTCTGTTGCCGTGGCAACCGAAGCAGCATCCTCGCCACTCATCAAAAATGTATTTCATTCATAGAGTATTTACGTCTCGGGGCTGTTTGCCGCGATGAACTGAGTCGGAGCATGTAAAACACTGAGCACAGGGCCCAGCACAAAGGAAATGCATAATAAATGCTAATGCCATTGACGCGAAAATCCCTTTAACTCGCGAAGTGGGTATTGAACGCTTCGATGTGCCGCAGGGTGTTTTAGACAATGTCAGAATAAAAGACCAAGCTATGAAGCAGAGACTCTGATGGAACGTGCCGTCTTTGGCGAAATATCAGATTTATAGCCCGAAAAGAGAGATCACAAAATAAGACGGAATAACATGAAGCGCGGAAGGGCATTGCCGTGAAGCGGCCCCTGCTCTGGCGACATGACCGCTGCCGTTTGCCGAGGGCTCCCTCCGCTTCCTGACGCGCCGCCTCGTCTCCTGTCCTCTCTGGACAGTCCTCACAGGGAGGGGACGGAGGGCCGGGGAGGAGCTGCCACACCTGCAGAGGTCAGGGTCTGAGCATGGCACCTGTGCTCTGATGCACTCACCGCTTCTGGGGGCGTCACGTGCAGGGACGGTCCCCACCCCGGCTCCAAGCCCTCGATTTATAAGAAGAAACGTAGAGTTGGTCGTGGCCCTCCTTCTGGAACACAGCTCCTAAAACCCTGGGAAGGTCCTAAGTGGTGACAGAGAGCAAGGTGTCTTCGTTATGTGAATAAGGTGACTTCTGGAAAGCACCGGAGAGGGAGGCTGGTTGACACTGGGGCCAACCCTGTCATCAGAGGATGGCTGGGAACTTTCGGTCCCACCCCACCCTCCAGGGAGGGGAGAGGGGCCGAGGTTAAATCAATCGCCGATGGCCGATGGTTTAATCGAGCAATCACATGACGCCTCCATAAAGTCCCCTCAGGATGGGGTTCGGAGAGCATCCGCTGGGGAGCACGTGGAGAGTCGGGGACAGCGGCACTCCCAGAGGACAAGGACGCCCCCCCCAAACCTCACCTGTGCCTCTCTTCACCCGGCCGGCCCGAGTTATCGCCTCTCATGATACATGGCGGCCCCGTGGGAAAGTGTTCCCTGGCTTCTGAGTCCTCTAATAAATTAATGGAATGCCAGGAGCGGGTGGCTGGAGCCCGCCGCGTGTCACCCTCTGTCAGAAGCCCTGGCGACCCCTGCCCTTGCGACCGGTGGCCAGAGTGGGGCTGAGCCCTTAACCTGTGGGGTCTGACGTTGTCTTCAGGGGGATAGTGTCAGAACTGAGTTGACGTGTGGGACACTCAGATGGTGTTGGAGAATTGCTCGGTGTGAGGGAAAACACACACACACGCACACACGCACACACGCACACACGCACACATGCACACGTGCACACACACGTGCGCTTACACACATGCGCACACTCCAGAGTTGGTCTCGGGCTGGCAGACGCGATCCCGTCTCAGTGGCTTGCCCATGGGGACCGAGCAATGCCTGCCTGCGGGCACCAGCAGGGTTTTCTGCAGAAGCGGCAGCCCAGCTGCGGGGTCCGGGGCTGAGGTCACCTCCATCCACCGGAGTGGCTGGTGACTGGCCTCCCCATGTCCCACGCTAATAACGGTAAAGCCATTTTAGTGTGTAATCGACGCTGCTCTCCTGTGACTGAAATGAATTGAGACCAGATGCCCAGACTTGGAAAATTCTCGGGGTTCGCCTCACTGGGTCTTTTTTTTTTTTTTCCAACATATTCACCTCCCACTTTGAGAATTTTAAAAGAGTAGGTAGATCGCTTTAATGTCCAGGCGACATTTAAATTCCTCTGTGACGACGTTCGCCTTCTGATACCTGCCTCGAACGTGACGGAATTATTAAAATCTAAGGTTCACGCAAACACCGACCTCACCCCATCTCCTACCTGTCCTGATGCTTCTGACCCCAATGAGCCTTTCCCGCGACAGCTGTGAGGGGTTCTGTCATCGTCTTTGTTCACGTGAGCTACACCCGAATTTCCTGAGCCAGCTCCAGTCCCACTACCTCTCACTGCTCTATTCCCTCTGAATTTCCATCTTAAGGTGTTAAACGCTACTTCAGATACTAGCTTATGTCTTCACTGATGACTTAACTCTTCTGCATTTCTGCTGGCTAAGTGTGTGGGTAATAGTGCCTGATTTTCTAGCTATTGTGGGGATTAGAAAATAGAATACATATTTACATAATTCCTGGCACAGTGTCTGACGCTACAAGTAGTCTAGCCTTGCAAATAATAACTCTGCTGAGGGTGGCTTCGCTTGTGACGTCACCCTACTGATAAGGACACACGCGCTGCTGACCACGACTTTCCCGGTCCCGTTCCGCTGCCGCCTCGTGGGGAAGAGACGGCGCCGTTCAACCCGCCACGTGAGAGCCAGGATTTGGGGTGCGTGCTGCGCCTCCACGGTGGGACCTGCCGGCTCCCAGGCCTGCCTTCGGACGCTTCTTTATCCTGTCTTTCATTTCCAATGACCCTGCGACGTGTCCCTGTGCTTACCCCGAGAACATTCGCCATGAAATTTCCTTACGACCAAAGAGACTGTCTCCTGCCAGCTGCTTCGGTAGGGTGTGACCCGTCGTTTATCCTAAAGTCAAGCGTGTGGAGTTTCTGTGGCATTTTTAGCGCCGATTCAATTCTATTCGTTCAAATATGGTCCCACTTTGGGTGGGACGTCGTTCTTGGCGTCTGCGTGTGAACGAATGAAAGGCATGTCCTTGAACTTCAAGCCGTCGGAGCAGCCACTCGCGCCTACGGGTCCATGCGGTGGGCAGGGACCAGGTCCACGTGAGCGACCCGCTTACCGCTCGGAGCAACTCCGAGGCGTGCACAAATGCAGGGGGACCACCGGCTCGTCGACACGCACCGTATGAGTGGGCCACCTCCCTCGCCGGCTGCAGCATCCGGCCGTTGTCCCCGCTGCCCGGTCCCCACTCCATGTCCATGGGCATCTGTGGACACAGAGTTCAGTCTGACTCTGCGGGAAAAGACACGCATTCCCTGCCTTTCGCGGCTTGCAACTATTAGTAAGAGCGAATGTGTGCACCTGTCTAAAAATAAGCGTGTGACTATCTGCTGCCGTCTACGTTAAGTCTCTAGTGAGGAATTCCAGGGAAAAGATGAAAAACACTGTGACGCTCCGGAGATGACCTCGGGAGAAGGGGGTTCTGAGTCCCCTGGGAAGGGAGGCAAGTCAGGCATTCGAGGCCAGTGCGCTCTTCAGCTGCCCCGAGCTCCGGGGCGCCTGCGGAACCCTCCAGCGGCCTCGTGTGCACCTCCGTCAAGGTCTACTGATTCGGCGATGACAAGACAATGACCTGTAGAGCACAGAACCTCCTTCAAACCGCCTTTCAGTTTGTCCATTGCCGTTCCACGAGGTGGCCTTCATAGAGCGTGAATGAGCTTCTAAGCCCGCCTAGTGCCACGGTCGTGAGGTGGGCGAGAGCAGAGCGCTGGGCGTGAGGGCGTGGGGACGGGGTGGGGCAGGGACTGGGACCGTGAGGACCCCACGGGGAGCACCCCGAAGCCTTGCCGAGGGGAGCGGCGGCAGGGCGGCTTCGCGGGCCACGAGGGCTTCTTTCAGA
>NW_011892057.1:0-449 GCF_000151845.1 Pteropus vampyrus
TCAGCTTCAAAAGAAAAGGAAATCCCCCCACGCACTGCCACGTGGAGGGACCTTGACGGTCTTATGCTATGTGAGATAAGCCAGGGACGGGCAGACAAATACTGTGTGACTCCTTTTATACGAAGTACACAGAGCAGTCAGATTCACAGAGGCAGAAAATAGAACGATGGTTCCTTGAGGGGAAGGGGAGCTGGTGTTGAATGGTATGACGGTCCATTTCATGGGTCTATGAGAGCTCTAGCTCCTTGCGAGATTATCGAACGAGGGATGACCAGCTGTGATACCTTACGCCCCTGATCATGTGTCAAAAGGAACAAATAACACCCGAGGGTACTGAGAACCCTCTTGCTTGCCTAGATCATTTTTATGAACTGAACTTGAGTTTATTAGGAAAGCACAGTTGGGTGGAGACACGGGTCCCCAAGGACCTGCTAGAAGTACCATCTTGG
>NW_011892057.1:1844-3511 GCF_000151845.1 Pteropus vampyrus
AACGGCTCCTATACGACCCCCGAGCAGAGCTGCGCACCCACAGTTAACTGCCTTTTCCTCTTTTACCGAAACGTTCTCATCTCTATTTTTACCATTCTGTATTATGACTGCTTTCCAGATCTGTCCCTCGCCGTCTGTATTTTGTTGTTGTTGTTGTTGTTTATTTTTTTCCTTTGTTTTTGCATATATGGTGGCATCTGTGCTTATACCTGGACCTCGAGAGTTCAACAGGTGGGCCACCTGCCTGCCTTCGAAAGGCTCCATAGATGTCATTGATGTAATTTGTGAGAAAGTCAGGAACATGTGAAGACATTTTCATTTTCAAGAATTCGAGGGGGGCGTGTCACAAAAAGATCACCGCACGTATCTCCCAGGAGATTACACAGGGTGTAATTGTCTGTTTGTGTGTCTGCGACTCCAGCAATATCTGTGAGCTTCTTGACAGCAGGCCGTGTGTTTAAGGCAACTACTTATTCGACTTCTAACAACAATAACAAGATTAGCAAGCTTTTACTGAGCACTTAATATGTAGAAGATGCTAGGATGTTATTTTGAAATACATATTATCACGTTCTCCATTTTATACACGAGGGACTGGGGCACAGAGAGGTCAAGTAAACGATCCAAACTCACGTAGCTAGCAGGTGGCTGAGCAGGGATTCAAACCCAATACCTGGCACATGGTAGTTACTCAGTAAATGTTTGTTGAATGAATGAATGAATGAATGAACAACCTGAACTTCCTATGAGCTTGGAGACTGTACCTCTCTTTATTGAAATCTCACCCTTGGGGCTCAGATCAGAGATGGCCTTCTCTGTGAGGCCGCCGGTGTGACTGCTTGCAGGGCTTAGGGTCTCAGCCAGGGTGCTTGCTCCATTTGAAGTGGCGACTCAGTGAGCCATGCACACAGCTTGCCTGACAGCGGAGACGGGACGGGAACACCTCTGCCTCCGGCTTAGTGCTCGGGGCTAGCAGGTGCCTCCTAGACGTTTGCCTTCTGGAACGAAATCGGAGTTGTCATGAGAGGCGAGATGTTTCCTGGGGGAAGGGAGGAGCAGCAGGACCACGAAGATCATCAGAAACGGGGCCACAGGGACAGGCGACTCCGATATGTGGGGAGCGGTGGAGATCGGAAAAGTGACAGGGACCTCGGAGGCGAAGGAAGGAAAGCCTTCTCGGAGCCAGCGATGTGCGTCCAGCTCAATATCCTATCTGTGCTCCGTAATGGGTGTATTTCCAATAATAGTCACTCTACAGGGAACCACAGTTTGTGGATCCGAAGCAGACTCCGAGAGGTCTGCACTATGCTATTTTAACGAGGTTCCACGTCGGTCGAAAATCCATGAGAAGATTGTGCCTTATATTGTTCTAAGCTCTTTACAAATATTAGCTCGTTCTTTCGTTCTCTGATGAGACTAACAGTGTGCTCCCCCCTCCTCCCCCTTCTTCCCCTCCTCGTCATCATCTCCACTTTACCGATGAGGAAACCACGGGAAACAGAGAGGGGGAGCGACTTGTCCAAGGCCACCCGGCGTTAAGTGGCGGAGACACCGCAGGAGCCCAGACCTGGCTCCTGAGTCCCTGCTCGTCACCATGATACTTTGCGATGCCGTTCGGCTGACCGCACAGGAAGACGGCCCGTCTCCCGGACCTGTGTGTTCCTTGG
>NW_011892057.1:3561-5497 GCF_000151845.1 Pteropus vampyrus
GATGAGGAAACCACGGGAAACAGAGAGGGGGAGCGACTTGTCCAAGGCCACCCGGCGTTAAGTGGCGGAGACACCGCAGGAGCCCAGACCTGGCTCCTGAGTCCCTGCTCGTCACCATGATACTTTGCGACGCCGTTCGGCTGACCGCACAGGAAGACGGCCCATCTCCCGGACCTGTGTGTTCCTTGGTACCGCGGCTGACGATGAGATGGTTGCCTTAGAGGTCTTGACAGCCCCAAAGTGAGCTAGTCTTTCCACTGCGAGCTCATTGTGAAGACCGGGTGGGACACGCGGCCAGAGGGAATGACAACGTGCCAGACGCGGTCCAGCTGAGCTCGCAGACCCCGCAGCAGCCGGGGCTTACGCGGGCCCCTCTGCCGACCCGCCGGCCCCTGATTTCACTGCCTGGGCATCGGGCAGCACGACACGGTCTGTCCCTTGCCATCGGCCACGCTTGCGAAACAGCACGGGGGTCACCGTGTGAAGCAGAGGACCGGGCCGTCAGGCGAGCGGCTCAGGCCGTCGGTCAGATGCAGCGTTCGACACTTCTCGCTGACGGCGCCTTCTAGAAAAGACCAACTCGATAGTTCTGTCACTGTGGGCAAGCTGAACCCCTTCGAGTCTCCGTTTTTAAATCTGTATAATTGGGAGAGTTGGAATAAGGGCTTCCTCGAACTGCGGAAATTAAGCGCAAGTTAGTGATGCTCACTGTACCTCTCACAGGGCCAGGCTTCGGGACATGCTCAGGAAGTGACCCGGACACCACGGGATGCTGGTACTAGCTGTACCCGGAGCCTGGGAAAGCAGAGGAGTGTGTTGGTGTCTGAACGGCGCCGTTCAGCAGTTAATTACGTAGTCCTGGATCTGGGGTGACATCCCCTACTCATTAGCTTGTGAGAACAGGATGGGAGAAGCAACACATATTTGTTGAAATCTTCACCGTGCCGAACACAGACCTCCGGGCAGGAGACCCCCTCGAGAATGTCCTTGGTCTAGACTCTCAAGAAAATGATAGACAAGAGAGACATTTACAACTGGAAGGCAGGGACCCTGCCTTGGGGACAGCCCCCTGCACACAGAATAGCCTCCGGAAATGTTTTCTGAGGTTAGGCCGAAGCACTGCCTCAGTGAGTTTGGGGGTTTCTTTCTGCAGAAACGTCTCCCACAATGTAATTTTCTCAGCTGTTAAAAAAAAAAAAAGTCTCAAAAGCATCCCATCTCGAACTATACTGTTTTTCTAACTGAGTACATCCTCCCTGGTTTCCAATAGCGATTTAAATGTAGCTGGGGGTCAAGAACGGAAATGAAAAATATTGAGAGAAAGAACTCTACTTCCGGCAGGACTTTGCTTGGTAGGCTGTTGAAATCAGGACAGATATCTGTGTTCTTTGACAAGTGGGCCACACCTTCTCTGAGTCACTAGAGAGGCTTCTGCTCAGGGAAATAATCAGCCTGACGTGTTTTTTTTTTTTTTTGCTTCAGAGGATATGTTGTCTTAGTCTGACATCTACTGGTCAACCTTGTCCATTACATTTTTGTATCCTGATGCGTATGTATATATATACAGTATCCATTGCTTCTAATAATAATTTTAAAATCTCATTTCATGTTTAGTTCTTCCCTTCCCTCGATCCTAAGAACGAGGGAGACTTGACTTATCACTGACCTTTCTTTGCAGTCGGCCACGTTTCCTTTTTCCCATTGATTACCTGTTGTTCGCTTTCCAACACCAAGCTCTGGCACTCCTGGCTGCTGGTCGCCACCCGCCCCAGAACAGAGCGTAGCATGTTCCAGCGACTTAAGAGCCACCCACGGCTCTTCCTCCAGACTCCAGGGCCAACTTGGTTCCTCTCCAATTGTTAGACTCCAAGGGAGGCATTTCAAAAGAGGGGTCCGGGGACCTACTGTGCTGTGTCCCATTTCTGGAGCTGTGGCT
>NW_011892058.1:0-433 GCF_000151845.1 Pteropus vampyrus
GGTGGGGGCCACGACCAGCCTCCGGAGCACGCTGAGCATGTCCCTGGACACAGAGCTCCTGGACAGTGGCCGCCGTGCCCCGGCCCCTTGTGGACAACACAAATGACTGTGACACATGAAACTCTTAATTATTTACTCATGAATTATTCATGTTGAGGCAAATCTGTGCAGCAGGGTTGCTGATCTGGTATCCAGCAAGGGTCCAGGAGACAGAATTACAGAGACACGGCTCAGGCACGGAGACCGAGCCTCGTGTCAGCTGACTGAGTCCCTTCTTCCAGGCCATCGTCAGGCCCTGGGTGGCCCAGGCCTTTCGCAAGCCTGAGCCTGAGTCCCTTAGGGTGCCCCTGAGCTACAGGGAGAAACCCATGTGTCAAGGCAGGCCCCGCAGTTGCTGATATGAGTTCCCCTAGGTCGTGGGCGTTCAGCTGAA
>NW_011892058.1:3893-4200 GCF_000151845.1 Pteropus vampyrus
GGCTTGGACCCCAAGCTGACAGAGAGAGATACCTTCAGAAACTGAGGGCGGTAGGAGTAGCTGGAGTGGATGTGATGCTAGAAAAAGGACCCAGCTCAGATCCTCGTGTCTTCTGGGGCCATCCTGAGGAATCAGGGCCTTACAATGAAGGACAGGATTTAAAGCGAGAGACTGAAGTATCGTGATCTGATCTGTGCTTTTAAAAGTTGTCGGGGCACTCGGGTGAAGGGATAAGGAGAGGGACAGGGTTAGGAAGACCGGGTGAGACGATCTATGTGGTAAACAGTGAATCGAAGTGGGAAGGTGT
>NW_011892058.1:7375-8954 GCF_000151845.1 Pteropus vampyrus
CCTGCTCCCTGCACCACCGGCAGCGGCGAGGCCATCACCAGCCTCGTGGCCAGCTCTGCCTCCGCTGTCACTACCAAGGTAAGACCTCCTCTCTGAGCAGAAGCCAGGCAGAGGGGACCCTGCTCCCCCTGCAGGCCCGGCCAGCTCAGCAGGCTTGCAGCCTGTGTGCTGGACACAGCGTTCTCCCGAGTATTAGCACCCCCAGAGCTGGGCCGGGCAACTGTCGATGTTAACATGGTTCTAATTTTCCATGTCTCTTTCTCTGTGACTAACTTGTAAGAAGTCAAGCAGGTGCAGAGGCCACTCGTTGTCCTTGCCACGTTGATTAAATGCTATTTAATGTGCAAAATGACAGTGAAACTCTGACTTGGCAATACAAGATCTCTAAATAGGTGAATTTAGAGCAGTAGTGACTTAGGTTTGCAAGAACATCCTGACCAACAGTAAGTCATAACTGGCATAAATCCATCTTTTGTTAATCACTGTGCTGAAAATCACAAATCCGTTCTCTCCTCCAAGCCTCAGACAACCCCGTGAGATCAGCATTTTTGCCAACCCCACCTTACGGTGGAGGATACTGAGGCACACCGAGTCTGTGACGGCTGGGCAAGGGGGGACCTTCCACAGAGACCCAGGCCTCGGGTCCCAGTAGTCGGGCTTGGGGACGTTAGCTCCAGGTCGTTCCCCTGCTTCTGGAGGTCGCTCCAGCCTCAGGAATGACACCAGAAACCGGGCTGCATTGCTAACTGAGATGCAGAAATGAAAATGTCACCAAGGCTCTTGCCTGGCTTCGGGCTGCGCGGGTCCCCCTCATGCCGCTCAGAGCCCCAGGGTCCGTGGCTGGCGGCGGAAAGCCCATTCATCACCATCCCGTCTCCTGCTCCGCCAAGCAGGGGCTCTGCGGGCGCCTTTGCCTCTTGCAGTCACTCAGAGCCACCTCCCAGGAGACCTCTCAGGGCCAGTGTGTGTGTGTGTGTGTGTGCGTGTGTGCGTGTGTGCGTGTGTGCGTGTGTGTGTGCGTGTGTGTGTGCGTGCGTGCATGCGCACCCGCGTGCACACGCCTAGTCTTTTCTTTCCTGCTCTCATAAAAGTTGCCAGAGAAGTTAGAGGCGGGAGCCCCGGCCTCAGCCATTGTGAGGTGCCCGTGGCGCTGGGAAGCCGCGCTCCAGGTGTGCTGTGCCTTTGTCTCTGCGATTTTCAAAACTCCCTTTCAGCCCTGCTTCTCATTAATAACTGTGAGTGCTGCCAGCACGGAGCCCGGCGAGGCCCGAGACAATGGAGCCGTTGGAGGCCAGCTCGGAGCGCGCTGACATCTTGCTGCAGTGCCTTATTGATTTTATTTTCCTGTTTTGAAAACACCGCCCCACTGAGGTAGGGAGGGAAGGAATGTTGGACAAGGGAGAGGAGACGGAGCATTATTTGGGCACGTTGTCCCCAGACTAGCCAAACACACTCGTCCCCTGGGTGCCGGCCCCCAGGACTGGTCCAACGCAGTGACCTCTGCCCAGTGGAGCCAGCCAGCTGCCCTGCCGGCCACATCTGGCAGCCACTCCACAAGGCCAGCTGTTGGCCACCTGGA
>NW_011892059.1:0-305 GCF_000151845.1 Pteropus vampyrus
ACAATGGCGTACGTGCCATAATTAAAGTTTCCACGCAGTCTTCTGAGAACACAGAGTCCAAGTGTTTAACTCAGACAGGAGAGAGTTGAAGAAGGCTTCCCAAAGAGTACCCATGACCTTGGCCTTGTGGGATGACTAAGGTCGAGCCAGGTGAATGGCAGTGTGGGGAAATGAAGGGAGAGGAAAAGGGAGAGCAAAAGACGTGCTTGGGCAAAGACGTGGGAGCATGGAGCGTGCTGAGAGCTGGGTCAGCTCTGAAGGTTTAGAATCTGGGAGCCTCTTAGGCCATGTTAAGAAGGATGGAT
>NW_011892059.1:3090-4784 GCF_000151845.1 Pteropus vampyrus
GGACCCACATGACTCAAAACATCAGCCCAGGAGCATTTCTGCAGCAGTGAGATAGGGTCCTGGCAGGTGACTCCTTTGTTCATTGATTTGTTCATTTGTTCATTTATTTATCACATGCTTGTCGAGTGCCTTCTAAGTGCCTTGCAGGATAGAAAATTAAGTTTGGCGATGTCGCAGTAACTAGCAGGAATCATTCAGGGATGCAAATCTTTGTAGTTAGGTTGCCCCCTTTTGCTGAGTGTTAGTAGAACAACACTAACACTAGCCTGCCCCTCACAGGTCTTGGCTCTACACACTCAAATTAAGCCAAAGGACTGGCAAGTAAGTCAAAAATCTTCTCACCAAAACTTTGGTGTATAACTGGTTCTTGTTCTATGTTACGGAGTAAAGGAATAGGTGATCAAGATTGCAAACAAACACACGCTCTCTCTCTCAGTCTTTTGACTTTTTCCACCACAGTTGGTGACAACTCACTCCTCTTGGTTAGTTTACTAGCAGGATTTTAGCAGCAGAAACAGATTATTAGCTTCACATGTAGGCCTTCCTATGGCAAAACTCAAAGACGTATGTATATATGTACTTATGTATGTATGTATGTATAGAGAGAAAGGGAAAGGGAGAATTCAAATGTTTTAATAGCCGTATTCTTTACAGTGAAATAATATCCATCCCCTTTTTTTATCTTATCATTCTGAAAGGATGATCTATAAAGCATTTCACAATCTGTCTGGATTATGTTCCTGACATGACACAGTGACAACCAACCAATCCATGAGAGCATATCTCAACATCTAAAAGCCTAATAAAATGTGAAACTCTTCTTTATTTCCTGACCCCGAAGATTATTGTTTATTGGCACTTGAAGATTAAGTGCAAGAAATCTCGAGACCTTGAGATCTGAGATACTCTGGTGATAGAAGCTGTTTGAATAAGCAGATGGATAGATTTAGGTCTGCTTTATCTAACCAAGCAGGCATGGGACCAAAACATTCTCTCTCCATCTGGGTAGCAGCACTTAGAGATCAATGCTAGGCTGCACTTCTGAGTCCTGCCTGAAAAGAGTCACTTAGACAAATGGCCTCAGCTAACTGGACAATAATGAGAAACACATTTCATTACTGTGCATAATCTACAATTGGACATTTTAGCCATATTCGTGACTGCTGGAGTAGGCAGCAGAACTTGACACAGGGCCACATTATTATTTTCCCTTGAAAATTGTCATGTTTCTGATGAGTTCATTCACTCTTCTGGAGATATGTTTGCAATTTCTAATCAAGACGAAGCCATCTGATACAGACTCGTAAAAGCAAGTTTTCTTATCTTTATATCCCCAATGACTCAGCACCTGGTAGGAGCCCATCGATGTTGGTTGAACTAATCTGAATTATCTACTTATGTCTAATTCAGCCAATCAACAATTCTCAGGGTTGAGAAAGATCTTAAAAACCAACTAGACCTAAACCAAAAGTGATGTTTCAAAGTAGGAAACTGCCTGAGCCACAGGCCTCAGCCCCTGGCAGCCAGGGTGCCTCCCCATCATTCCATCAGAGCCCGCAGGTGACAGACCTCTTCCATTGATCTAAGGGGCTTTGTATGAGATACATAGAGTTGGCATAAGTAATTTTTTATAACCAGTCGGCATTTGGTAGCCAATGAATGCAAGCTTCTAATTTTTTCCTTCTGGTCAGTTC
>NW_011892059.1:7974-8527 GCF_000151845.1 Pteropus vampyrus
TGGATCTCCAGGTCTCTTTGAGCACTGTTTCTGCTGAGTGTTAAAACAGCTTCCTCTGCAGAAATAATTATACAACCGTAATTCGGATGTTGATAAATGAAGGGGGCTATATAGAGTCCAGTTGTGTTAAAAGCATCTTGTTCTCTGTATCACTGCATGTTTATAGAGTGACTTGGCAAAAAAAGCACTGTCAAAGCCTCCTTGCACACAAGTTTCAGTTTATCCACCTTAAGCAGTGGCTGAAAAGATGGGCTTTTTCCCCATCCCTGGGAGTGGGACACTTCCTGATACTAACAATATATTAAACTTCTCCCACGGTGTGAAAGTTATTTGACAATTTAGTTCAGTATCGCACCGCTAGAGACCATGGAAGACACATCTAAGCGAAAAGATGGAGCCATGGCAAAGTCAGGGTGATTACGGGAGTAAGATAATCTAGAGAGGGGGAGATATTGGGGAAGTGGGAGGTGAGCTCGTGACAGAGCAACATATGGCATAAGGAATCTTAGGTGTTGGTCCTAAAATGCACTTGGACTCACGTTCTTATGTGTAT
>NW_011892060.1:0-2400 GCF_000151845.1 Pteropus vampyrus
AAAAGAAAAGAACCCTCCCACACACAAAAAAGTAAACACTGTTGTAGTGAGAGGCTCTTCATTCTGTTTTAAACATAAAAATTTCAATTTCCTGTAAAGTATAGTTTCAAAAGTTAACCACACACAGTAAAATAAGCCAGTCACAGAAGAACGCATTGTGCCTGATTCCATTTACATGTGGTATCCAAAACAGATTCATAGAATCAGAGTAGGGTGGTAGTCAGCAGGGGCTGGGGGTGTAAGGGAAATGGAGGGTTGCTAACCAACAGGCATTAAGTGTCAGTGAAGCGAGATGAATGAGTTCTAGAGATCTGCTGTATGACACCACCTACGGTCAGCGATACGGTATCACTGACTTAAAATTTTGTGAAAACGAGGAGATACCATCTCACACCTGTTAGAAAGGCTATAATCAACAGGACAAGTAATAACAAATGCTGGAGAGGATGCAGAGAAAAAGGAACCCTCATACACTGCTGGTGGGACTGCAAATTGGCACAGCCACTATGGAAAACAGTATGGAGGTTCGTCAAAAAACTAAGAATTGATCTACCATATGATTCAGCAATCCTTCTACTGGGTATTTACCCCAAAGATTTGAAAACCCTTATCTGAAAAGATATTTGCATACCGATGTTCATAGCAGCTTTATTCACAGTGGCCAGGACATGGAAGCAACCAAAATGTCCTATAACAGATGATTGAGTTAAGAAGCTGTGGTACATACATACAATTGAATATTACTCAGCCATAAGAAGAGATGAAATACTGCCATTTGCAACAACATGGATGGACCTCAAGATAATCATGCTAAGTGAAATAAGCCAGGTAGAAAAAGTTGAAAATCACATATCACTTATATGTGAGCTATAAACCTAAAAGCAACAAATGAACAGGACAGAGACTCATGGTCACGGACAATAGACTAGTGGTTACCAGAGGGTGGGGGAGGAGGGGGAGGGGAAAGCAGACAGGGTAAAGTGGGTCAAATATGTGGTGACAGAAAGAAATCTAACTTTGGGAGGTGAACACACAGCGCAAACATATATATGCCTTACTGTTAAAGTGTACAGCTGAAACTCATTGGATTTCGCTAACCAATGTCACCATAAAAAATTAATTAATTGATTGATTAATTTTTTAAAAGGAGAAATGTTGGGGTATGAAACGTGAGACTCCAACGGTTACCATTGCGTTTGCCTACAAGTAACAGAAAATCTCAGTATAGTGGTTTAAGCAAACAAAAGGTTATTTTTTGTATATCGAGAAGTCTGGAAGTAGGCAGTTATCTGCATTGGTTCATAGTCAAGGTTTTCGTGGTCAATATCTTCATGCCTTGGCCTTTGCCTGTGGTTTCTGGAAGAAGGAGAGACAGGATCGTAAACTTCCACGGAAAGAACTGTGCTAACAGACACTCCTAACTGCTAGGAAGACTAGAAAAGCAAGAGATGAGCTATTACCAGCCTTGGCAGCAGGTACGAGCCAGGGAGGAGGAGGAGGAGGAGATGGAGCGTTGCATGGGCCACGAAGTCATCTACCAGTACTCAAAGGCTGGTCATTCAAAAGAGAACTGACTGTAGAATCAAAACCGACCAGCAGGATTTTCACAAGAGCAATAGCATCCAGCTCAAGGCTAGCCAACGAAAGACTAGGCTAGGTCAAAGACTAGTAAACGACAATCTTAGAAAGAGTCGAATGAAAGGAGAAGGCCTTCTTGTGAGGAGTGACCCGCAAGGGATTCCCGCACTGAAAAGGCGATGGAACAGAAACGGAAGCAGAGGCGCCAGCCCCGCTTGTCGCGGTCCACACAGCCCTTCTCACTGTCTGCGCTTCTCCCTCATCGCTGAGGGCGCGCTTGCCTGAGCGAGTGACTTCTGGGCATCGGCGCTGTCCCAACTCCTCACACGCCCGGTCCCAAGAGCTGTGACTCCTAGTTCAGTTTTTCTCACTCCCTGGAATCCTTTGAGCTGAATGGCAGGTCCGAGGAGGTCTGTAGGGCATTCGAGCTACCATCATCTCACATGAAGTGCTGAGGGCCCCTAGATCATAAGGAAACTAGCACCTCTTGAAGCCAAGATTTTCTATCTCCCCATCATCCCCAGTACCAAACCACGTCATACTTATTTCCTAGACATTGCTCATGTCACATGTCCCTTTATTAAACCTGACGAATTGGTTCGGGCTGGTTGCAGTAGCGCCCTGCAGTACCCCGCAATGAGCCACGCCCTGTCTGCTGTTGTGTTCTAATAATGATTGCAACTCCGTCTCCAGGTTCTGCACCCAAAAAGCAAGAGGAATTGCAGTTTTGATTTATCCCTCAGCACTATTTTCTTGCTGACCGAAGCCACTTTTGAAAAGTGTTGTTTCTCTGATTATAAAAACATAAAAACAGAACAAAAC
>NW_011892060.1:4850-5203 GCF_000151845.1 Pteropus vampyrus
ATGTCTAATAGACTAATAGAATATTTTTTTAGTAAAATTATGTACATCTTAGACTAATAGAATATTTTTTTAGTAAAATTATTTTAGTAAAAAAAATGAAGTCAGGAGGCCAGAAGGGGGCACTCTCATGCCCTGCATCTATCAGGCGGAGCCCAAGAGGAAGAACTCTCTAACAGCTCTCCCGACTCCCTCCTCTCCTCTAAACTGAAGGAGTTTCCTCGCCTTTGTTTCTTGGGACTTGTGCACAATTCACCATTAAACCTCATGTCTTGAATTACAATTCTTCGTTGTGCCCGAATAAACCCGTTTTGCTGGAGAAATATCTGGCTGTCTATTTGTCAACAAAAAGAAGC
>NW_011892061.1:0-280 GCF_000151845.1 Pteropus vampyrus
GGAGAGCCCTGTCCAGCGAGCTCTGCAGGCGACTTCCGTGTGTCTGTGCACGGGGAGGGGCCCCAGCAGGGCCCCGGCGCCGCGGTGTGATCTAGAAGGGGCCAGGGCCGCCGAGCCGGACCACTCGCTCCGTCGCCCGCATTCCTTCATCTGGAAAGCGTCCAGGGAGCACGGCTGAGCGGGGCAGGCGCTGGGACGCGTGGCGACAAGACAGTCTCCGTTCCCGGGCACTCAGCTCGCGGGAGAGGAGGAAGCGAGGAAGGAAAAGCTGAAGGGGAGA
>NW_011892061.1:3641-4184 GCF_000151845.1 Pteropus vampyrus
GGAGCCCCTGGCCCCTGGCCAGTCCAGGGGGCTACCTGGAGCAGGTGCTGGGGCTCTGGGGCTTTTGCCACAGGCCCTGGAGTTGGAGGCCAAGGGAGGTTCTCCCAGGGCAGCTGGGTGCTGGGGTGAGAACTGCAGGACACCACCGGCAGTTCTGACAGCAAGCTGTGTGTGTGTGGGGGGGGGGGGAGAGGTGAGTGTATGTGCGTGTGCATGCGTGCGCGTGTGTGTGTGCGTGTGTGTGTGGGAAGGGTGAATGTATGCATGTGTGCGTGTGTGTGCGTGTGGGAGGGGTGAGTATGCATGTGTGCGTGTGCGTGTGTGTGTGTGTGTGTGTGAGGGATGAGTGTATGCATGTGTGCGTGTGCGTGTGTGCGTGTGGGAGGGGTGAATGTATGCGTGTGTGCGTGTGTGCATGTGTGTGTGTGGGGGGGGGAGAAGTGAGTGTGTGCGTGCGCATGTGTGTGCGTGTGGGAGAGGTGAGTGCCGGTGCCGCGGCCGCCTCCTCCGCTGGCCTGAGAGGGTGACCCCCGCCTCCCCCCC
>NW_011892061.1:7254-9123 GCF_000151845.1 Pteropus vampyrus
CACAGCCATTCGGCTGGGGTGGGTAGGCTTCGATGGGCCGCATCCCTGGCCGTCTGCTGCTCCTGCCTGCCCCCGATGCTCTGGAAGCTTCTCCCATGCCCCGAGTCTGTCCCCAGGGGAGATGGTCAGGGCCAGTGAGGCTTGCTGCTCTGAGGAGCCCGCCCTGTCTCCTTCGCCTGTTGGCTGCAGACACGGGGTCCCTATAAAGAACTGAGAATAGCCTGTCGCTGAGCGCTTCGTCACGCAGACAGAGGTCACGCCCCGTGTCCAGGTCCTGACTGCACAGCCATTGAGGACCCTTGGCGTGTGGCCCTGGCCTTGGAACCTTGCCCACCCTGCAGCCTGCTCCTGGGTGACGAACCTCCCCCAGCAGGGACCAAGGACGAGTTGGGCGGCCTGGGCCCACCTGGGTGTATAGCCCCGGGGAGCACAGTGGGGACAGGTGCTGTGGGTGTCCCTGGGCCCACTCTGCCTCCTCCAGCTGCCCACCCTGACAGCCGACCTCCGAGGTCCAGCTTGGGACGGGCTCTATGGGCTTGATGGTGGTCAGCAGGCTTGGGGGTGCCCCATGGGTGGGCCAGCCTTTTGGGTGCCTTGGGGTGCAGTGGCATCCACCTTCTAGGGGGCTCCTCCGTCCTGGCCTGCGCGTGCGGCGTCTCCCCTCTGGAGTTCCCTGGAGAGCGTGGAGGCTGGTGCTGTGGGACAGGCAGCGGGGAGCGATGCAGTCTCCTGCCGCGATGACCCCCCAGCACCCTCGGGAGGGGGTCCCAAACCCGGGGAGGGCACAGCCGAGGACCTGCAGCGGGCAGGGTCCCTGCCGGAGGCTCCCGAGACTCCCAGTGGGGACAGTGGTGTGGCAACTCGGTACAGGGAGGCAAACCTGGGGACAGCCTGCATCTGGTCACGCGCTGTGGGGCCACCAAGCCCAGCAGGCGGGGGGTTTGCAGAGAAGCAGACTCAGGGCTGGTGACAGAAATGCTCCCTCTGTGCCCCATGGCCCTGCTGGCGAGGGCCCCAGCCGGGCCTACACCACGGCTTGGGCAGAGGCCAGAGCTTTGGGGTCTTTGGTGGCTTAACATCCAGGCGACTTTAACTCTGTATTTTCAGTTCGACATGATTCTCACTGTTTCCTTTGAGCACCGTGCGAGGCTCGTCCCTGCCGCTCGGGGCTGACTCGTACGTGCGTGTGCGTGTGCGTGTGTGCGCGTGCGTGTGCGTGTGTCCATGTGCGTGCATGCGTGTGTGTGTGCGCGTGTGCGTGGGTCCATGTGCGTGCATGCGTTTGTGTGTGCCTGTGCCTGTGCACACACGTGTGTGCCTGTGTGTGTGTGCGAGCGCGTGTGTGCGAGTGTGTGCATGTGCGTGTGCCTGTGTGTGTGCCTGTGTGTGCATGCGCGTGCATGCCTGTGTGTGCATGCGCGTGTGTGCGTGTGTGCTGGAGAAGCTGCCAGCCCCGAGACGCCCTCTCTGGGGTCGGCTGTTTGGGACATGACGGTGGCGTGCTCTTCCCAGTCTGCTTTGTCAGTGAGGATGCCTTGGCGGGCACAGGGTCCCCTGCCAGGGGTCCATGTCTCCTCTCCTTCCTGGCTGGGGTGTCAGCTCACCAGGCTGTCGGCCTCCCCAACTGCCCCTGGCCCAACCCAGGTCCTGCCCTCTTTTCTTGTGGGTCCAGGTCCTTCCGGGGCCCTCTTACAGCCCCTGCGAGGTTGTGACCTGCTGGTGGTGGCTCCAGGGAAGGGAAGGCAGACCCCCACGACGCCCGCTCTGCACGACTGGGCAGCGGGGCTGGTGGTCCAGTGGGTAGAGGCTTCTCGCAGGAGCTCCAGCGTCAGTGATGGATGCTCACGCGGCCTCTAGCACCCCGCAGAT
>NW_011892062.1:0-5008 GCF_000151845.1 Pteropus vampyrus
TGGGGCCAAGAAGCAAAACTCACATCTCTTAGACAGGCCCAGGACTATTACCATGGCAGCTCCCTGTGCGGGCATTTGCAGGCAACCAGTTCAGCTCGGTTCCTGCGGGAGGCCCTGGATGTGCGGTGTAGGCCTTCCTAAGGAGGGGAAGGAGGTCATGGGCAGGTGGGGTCACCTCAGGTGCGCTCAGGTGTCCTTAGATTTAGAGCCAACCCCCACCTTCAGTGTGCCCTCTCCTGCCTGCCTTTAGGTACCATATTTGTTCAGTACCTACTACGCACATGGCACCAAACTGGGCTGTGGGACTCAGAAGCTAGCCCATGACCAGTAGTGACACACACTGGTGATGAGACTTGTAACAGCACAGAGCTGGGGGACGGGGCTGAGGGTCCTGGTGGTCAGGGAAGGCTTCTCGGAAGAAGTCGCATCGAGGCTGACACGTGAAGGATGAGGAGCTAGGAGCACACAGCAGAAGAAGGTCCAGGCAGAGCAAGCAATGCGCGGTGGCCGGGAGGCAAGCCCAGGGGTCAGGGGACGTGGGGGGGTCCACATGGGAGGGAGGAAGGGGAAGCAGGTGGCCACAGGCTGAAAAGGGGGCGGGGCCGCATGGAGAAGGTAGAAGCCAGACATGTTCCTGAGGCCATGGGTCTCATGGAGAGACTTCAAGCGGCAGCCACAGTGGTGGGACTTGCTTTGGGAGAAGGTGACTCCGCTGCAGGTGGAGAACGGCTGGAACCAGGTCACTCATGCAAGAACAGGTCCTGGACTGTGACATCTGTGCCACGGCTTGGGGCAGCGTGTGCAGTGGGGATGCGAGAAACGTCAGGTGCCTGACCCTCCCCCACCTCCCTGGTGACACAGTGAGGCCTGTCCCAGCGGCTGAGGCTGCTGGTGAGGCCTTTCTTAATTCTGCTGTGAAAACCCATCTTCACCCCGGGCAATCAAGGGCTCTTCAAAGGCCCAAGCTGGAGTTCGCCGTAATCCGGGCAGACACCCTCTCGTGGCTGCGTGTCCAGCTTGTGTCACTTTAAAATTCTCTTTGTTTGAGCCATCTGAGAGCCTGGCTGCTGGGCTCAGGGAATCCCCACAGGACCGGGTTCGGGCAGGGATGAGGTCTGGGAGGCTGGCTACTGCTCAAAGGCCGGCCCGGAGGCATCCTGCTGCCACCGGCACCAGTGGGTGGGAGGGGCAGCACCCCCACCTCCCGGCTCTGCCCGCCCGGAGCCACAATGCACAGGGCATTTCAGAGCTTCGGCCCTCTGCGCCTCCCACACACAGCAGCGTGGTGGCTCTGGAGGTTTCTGAGGCCTCAAGGACTTCCCTGAGCAGTGGCTAGGCCTAGGGGTGGCTTGGGAGAACGTAAATTCACCCCAAATCTCCACCAGCCCCTCCAGCCACCCCCAGTAGACACACATCCAGGAAGACAGCGTGCCTGTCCTTCAGCTTCAAGACGAGCCCCAGCCCTCACTCCCTGCCAGACTGCCCACCCCAAGCCTGTCCTGGCTGTCCCTGCTGGCTGACCTGATGCAAGGCGTGGGGTTGGGGTGGGGTCCTTTGAGCCGGACCACTCCTGAATGTTTTGGGGAGCCAGGCCTAGCCTACGGGACACAGCTGTCCTGAGGCGGTCGTGGTCATGGTGGCAACCTGGGACCACCACCCTTCCCGCCTGCCTCCTCACAGACCCATTGTGTCCGGGCTTCAGAAGTCACAGTCTGCCCCCTTCTGGTGGCTGGAAATTCTCAGGAAGCCGCCCCTGGCAGGAATTCCAGAGCAGGTGATGGAGGGAAGGTGCTGGGCTGAACCTGGCTGGGCACTGTCCCCGGTCCCTCTCCCAAACCCATGGGCCTGCGGGCCCAGCCGCCTTTCACCATGACGAGGGCCTCGAATGTGTGCCTGCGACCTGCCCTCCAAATGCTGTTTTGCGTGAGTCACAGGAACGGGGTAGAAAAGAGCAACACTGTCCATGCTGAAACTTCTGTCCCATTACCAGGCCATGCTGCCTTCCGTGACCTATAAATAAATTCTTAAGGAATATGCTAATTACCCTGGCACAGTTAAATCATGCTGTTGCGTGCGCTGGGAGCACCGTTGGTTAAATCTGTTCGTATTATACATACAACGACGATAGGCATTTATTTACTTTAATGCTTCCTTACTTCGTAACACATGGAAGCCTCTATCGGGGAATAGTGTGGCCTGCGCATGGCCCAAGACCAGATACCCGCTGAGACAAGTGGGTGGAGGGCTTCAGGGAGGCCTGGAGCCTGGGACACGTGTGAAGGTGCCTCTGCGCCCTCACAGAGAACAGAGCCTGAAAGCTAGGCCCGAGGGCTCTGCGGCAGAGCCGGGCTCCGGCACAGCCTTCTCCACTGACCTGCTGTGCGCAGCGGCTTAGGCTCAGGGCGCCTCGGTTTCGCATCTGTAAAACGGGAGTACTAAGGCAGCGCTCCCGATGCAGCAGCAGAGCGGAATCAGTGAGATCGCACACACAAAGCACGTGGCACGATTCAGTGAGATCGCACACGCAAAGCACGTGGCACGATTCAGTGAGATCGCACACGCAAAGCAGGTGGCACGATTCAGTGAGATCGCACACGCAAAGCACATGGCACAAGACGACGCCCCAAGTGCTGGCGTCACGAGCACTTTCCCGGACACCGAGGGCCAGACCTCCCAGCCACGGGTGCTGCCGCTGCAGCTCAGAGGTCCAGGAAGAGTGAGGGACAGCGTGGCGCACGGGGCCTTCCTCTACGTCTGGACTCCGAGTCCACCGCCCTGGCCTGGTCCCAAGCCTGCCCGTGCCCAGATCCGGGCTCCTGCTGGGCTGCTTTCCTTTTCCACTCGGCTCACTGAGCACCCAGCAAGTGGCAGGCAGGGTGTCAGAACCTGTAGGGCAGGGCCACACTGGGCTCCAGCTCCCCCAGGACTCACAGTCCCTGGAGGAGACAGACGGACAGATGGACAGAGGGATGCCCAAGCAGCTGCATACCAGGCAGGGCTGTAGGCCGGTAATAGGGCTCATAGGGATTAGTAGTCAGCCCCAGGCAGGCGTGCTGGGGAGTTTGGAGGGAGTTTGGAGGGAGGCTCAGGTTCAGAGGCACAGACCCAGCTTCTTTCCTGGGAGTCCGGAGTTTGTCTTTCCAGAACCAGGTCCGTGGCATACAGCCCTCTGCATGGCTCTCAGAAGATGTCAGTTTAGGCTCTTCCACTTTTAAGTGACAAACATACGCCACCTGGATTAAGTGTAGGAGGGGATTTATTGGCTCATGTAACTGGACATGCGAGGGCATGGCTGCCTTCCAGCACGGTATGACCCAGGCCCTCAGACAATTGTGTGAGACCCCGGTCTCTGTGCCACCTCTTGCCTGTGCTCTCCTCTGTGGTGGCTTCATTTGCGGGCAGGCTCCCCAGGTCCTACCCCAGGTGCTTCCCCCTCAATCCCAGCTCTAGGATGACATCCTAAACATGGCAACCCCACTAGAAAAGGCACCCCTGCCTGGTTCCCAACGAGTCCTAGCAAAAGTCCAGATGTCAGTTCTTCCCAACTCGATCTATACATTCAATACGATCACAATCAAAATCCCAGCAAGAAACTTTGTGGATATTGACAAAATGATCCTAAAGGTTATGTGGAGAGACAAAAGACCCAGAATAGCCAACTCATTATCAGAGGAAGAAGAACAGAGCTGGGAGACGATACTACTCAACTTCGATGTCAGGCAGTAATCAAGACAGTGTGGTACTGGCAAAAGAACAGACAAACGGATCAATAGAACAGAAGAGAGAGCCTGGAAACAGCCCATATGAACACAGTCAACTGGTCTTTGACAAAGGAGCAATACAAAGAGGGAAAAATAGTCTTTTCAACAAATGATTTTGGAACAACTGGACATCCACATACAAAAACAACGGAGTGAGACATAGACCTCACACCCTTCCCAAAAATTAACTCAAAATGGATCACAGACTTAAATGCAAAACTATAAAACTCCTAGATGACAACATCAGAGAAAACTGGGTATGGTGATGACTTTTTAGATATAACATCAAAGGTATAATTAAGGAGAGAAGTAATTCATAAGCGGGATTTCATTAAAAGTAAAAACTTGTGCTCCGTGAAAGAAAATGTCAAGAGAATGAGAAAACAAATTATACTTCGAGAAATATTTGCAAAAAACACATCTGATAAAGGAGAAAATATTTGCAAAAAATACATCTTAAAACTCAACAACAAAATGAAAAACCTAATTTGAAAATGGGCTAAAGACCTTAATAGACACCTCACCAAAGAAGAGACACAGACGAATAAGCAAATGAAAAATGCTCTATCATACACCCTGATTTCAAACTATATTACAAAGCTATAGTTATCAAAACGGTGTGGTGCTGGCATAAACACAGACACATAGATCAATGGAACAGAATCGGGAACGAAAAATAAACCCATGTATATACGGTCAACTAACATTTGACAAGGGAGCCAAGAATACTCAATGGGGAAAGGACAGTCTCTTCAATAAATGGTGTTGGAAAAACTGGATATTCACATGCCAAAGAATGAAATTTAACTCACAAAACTTAACTTAAAATGGATTAAAGACTTAAATGTAAGACCTGAAACCACAAAACTCCTTGAAGAAAACAGCGGGGAGACTCCTCGGCCCTGGTGTCGGCAACAATTTTTCAGACGTGACACCAAATCACAAGCAACGAAAGCAGAAATAAACAAGAGAGACCGCATCGAACTAAACGGTGCCTGTCCAAGACACGGAACCACCAGCGAAGTGAAAAGGCAGCCTACGGAACAGGAGAAAATATCTGCAAACCACAGATCTGATAAGGGGTGAATATCCAAAATATATAAGAAACTCATACATCCTAAAAGCAAAACCCCAAATAATCCAATTTAAAAATGGGCAAAAGACCTGACGTATTCCCGAAAAAAGACATACGGATGGCCAACGGGTATGTGAAAAGGTGCTCAACATCACTAATCAGGGAAATAGGA
>NW_011892063.1:0-2575 GCF_000151845.1 Pteropus vampyrus
TCCTTCGGACCAATCATATCTAAGGGATCGGCCAGAGAATGAGATAAACCAGTAAATAGTGGTAAAGTAACAGTGGTAAAGTAACAAGAGAGATAGAAAAGAATTATGTTTCAGAAGCGAAGGACAGAATTTCTAGAAGCAATGAGCATCGAGGGCTGCCAGATCAACTACCACAAAGGTTAAGGGTTGATTATTGCATCGAAGAAGGAGGATGTGGAAATGCTAGTGATAACATCCAACAGGAAAAGAGCTAAGGTTTGCATAAACCCACACTGAGCCTAAAATAATAGTCGCTCTTAAAGAATACTTCATCAATCCACTATTGAGCCTCGAGCAAGTGTGAAGAGTTATGATCGGACCACACCTCCAAGACTTTCTTAAGAGAAATGAAATTTCTTAAAAGAGTCTTCTCGCCAAGAAATAGAGGGAAAAAAGGGATTTAAACAAAACTTATTCATACAAGGCCCTGCCCAGGGGATTTTCAACTTCCTGGAATAATAAAACCTTTTATTATTTTAAAAAAAAAATCATTTAAATTACATGTAGATGAGAGAAATGATGATAAAGCAAATTTAATGGCAATGACTAGACACTGGTCTCTGCTGGGAAATGGGGAAAATGCTCAGAAGTGAAACGAGAACAATAACAATCAAAAATAATGAAACAGATAAATCGTTTGAAAACGGTATACAGATAGCGTTTAATTTTTTCTTTATAAAAAGGAAGTCTCTCTTAGGTGGCGGAACTTAAATTGCTTGTTTCCTGACATTAAGCCTCAAAGGTCGTAGAAAGAAAAGCCATGTCAAAGTGAAGAAGAGAAGGGACTCCTCAGCAGCAGTATTTTCATGTAAAATTAAACACGTGGAAAGAAGGAGACCTATTGCGATACAGTTCCTGTCTATGAGAAGGACCCCAAGACCCCTGCACACCAGCTGGCTGGGTAACCCGGATCCCACATCTGAACTCACTGGGTGCCCCAAGCACGCTGACTCTCACACAGGGTCCGTACCTGGTCGCTTTCCCTTTTGTTTTTAGCTTTTTCTAAACTCGATAAAGAAAAAAACAAAACAAAACAAAACTCTCCTTATCAGCCAGTTTCAGAAATTTTACGTAAAATACATACAGGCATCTTTCAAAGTCCTTCACTGAAGGATGCTGGGACACGCTTCTAAAGGTAAGGTATCGTCTTGGTCTTGATCCCAAAATTCAGACGGGGGATTTCACGGCGGCTCAAACACAAGTGGCTTTTTAGAGAGAAAACCAAGGTCGGATTATTTCTCCAAGCTTTGGAGAGTGGTCGTGGCACTGTGTCTGGCCGACTTGTGCCATGTTTGGTCAGCGGAGGCTGATTCTCCGCCCCGTGGGTGCCAGTGTTCCCTGGGGGCTCTGGGCTCTGCTCCTTTTTAAGCCATATTGCCCACTTCCATGGGCGGTGCCCTCCGCTCCCACGAACCCACCCACCACTCGATGGTGGTCATTTCTAAGTCGGTACCGGGAAATGAATTTTTCAGATTATTCATGATCTAAGGAGCAACTGCAACATTTATTCGAAAGTGGTCTACTGAATAAAAAAAAAAGTATTGATATCCTTATTGTTAGTCTATTACAAATTCAAACTAAGAAACCCAACCGGAACACCTCAACAGACAAATTAAAACTTAATGAGAAGGGTCGTTAAAAGCTAAGTGACAGCATCGAGAGCCCAGAGACTTAGCAGAAGGCTGCTCATGCCTCTTCTGCGTCTCCCCCACCCGCCCTGCAGGAGCATAACCACCATCCTGACCTGGACCACAGGAAGTTAGCTCTCCCAACGTCCTCGCACGGCCCGGACGCTCACGGAGCCCACTTAGACGTGATGGACGCTTAGCTGGCGTATGGAAGAGTGTTCTGTGTCTGCCGGCTGATGAGTGTCTTGTCTAAGTCGACTCCCCTTTCCTTTGCAAACTTGATTCTACAAGGAACAGGTCACAGTCCCACAGACAGGAAGCCTGCGGGACATCCAGGGGCTGGGAGCGGAGGCCTCCCCGTGTTTCTCTAATAGTTTTCCACTCTCATGGCAGTTCATTTCTGACGGTCCCTCTGGAGGAGGCCCTGAGCCTCCAGACATTTTTCCTATAAGCCACTCGACAGCCACCGCATGGTACATGTGGCACAGGGAGCTGCCAACCGGTTGGGCTGGGCTGTGGCTTGGCATGGATTCCCACGGAGTGGCCCGGGTAGGTGCTCTGTCCCACAAGGTGGAGCCCCATGGCCGCCCGCACAGGTGGGGTGTGCAAGGCCCTGCGTGGCACGCCGCTAGTCTGGAGGTAGTGACCCGTTTACAGAAGGCAGACTGTACTTGCAGATGTGATTGAAAATAAAATAAGGAAGCCAAAAGGGCGGGCAGCATACAGCGGGCACTGTCTGCAGAGTGGCGGCACAGAATCCTCCTCTAATTAAAAAAAAGCACAGAACACATGCGGTCAGACCCAGCTAGAGCCAACTGCCACCATTTCCGCGTCGAGAACCTTCCAGAATGAGAGCTAACTTAGATCGATGACCTGATCCCAGTAACCAGTAATTTATTCCACCCTCG
>NW_011892063.1:3650-6134 GCF_000151845.1 Pteropus vampyrus
GAAACCCTGAAATGACTTTCTTCCTCCAACGCTGTTCGACCGCCACCCTAAGCCCCGAAGGACCGCCAGGAAGTTGGCCAGTCCCTTCGCCACACTGCTGTGATGAATAAGGAAGCAGAGATCAACTCGGCTTCGCCGTTTACTGGTTTGCTAGAGGCAAAGGCACCTGAGGCTCTCAGGGGCAGGTGCTCACGGAAGGCGGGAGAGACCCGCCACCGTCCTAGCAACCAGTCTCCCGTGACACTGGTGATCGTTAGAACATGGAGGGTGAGCAAGATGGATGAGCCCAAAGAGCCGGACTTCTCACCTTTTCGTGCCCCTGCCCCATCTGGACGCCCTTTCTCACGAAGGGAAGGGCTGTGTGTATGAAAAGGATGAAATGGCTGGAAACAAAAACCAGCTTTGGTTCCTGTCATTCTCGGCCCCAGTTCACATCCCGCCTGAGCTAAAAGCGGCGTGTCTGCCGGGATGGTCGGCCGAGGCCTCGCCGACCCGCAGGGTTTTCCTGTACGTCCCTCCGACTCTCACTGTGGGCCGGTCGCTGTTACCGGGGGCTCTTCGTGGGTGCTGCAGAGCGAGGTGGCTTTCTCCCTAGAGCGGCCTACAGGGGACTCTTCTCTGTCCTTTTAAAGAAGTGGGGACAAAGCCAGGAGAGAAGGACTCTGCACTCCTCCCCAGAATCCCACTTGGTGTTGGGAAGTCCCATCACCGCGCACGCCATGCTTCAGGGCCAGAGCAGGGCCCAGGATCAGGGATACGGGGCTGCCAGCATTCGCGACGGAGGATCTAGCGTTCCCCGAGGGCCTGGTCCGTGCCAGGCCCTTCTCTCAAATTCCTCACAACCCAGTCGGCGTGAGACTTGCATACACATTAGTCTTTGGTAATGATAAAACTACTTTTTCCTAACGACATTATGCAGTGGGCTCTCAGAGCACAGAGAAGGGGGTGCAGGGAGGGGGGCAACTCAAAGCGAGGGTGTATTGAGGGCAAGTGGCTGCTGCCAGCGGCCCTCTGGGCAGCTTGAGGTCAATCCTGGCACCTCCAGGCTCTGTGGCCACGGGCAGGCTCATCACCTCCACCAGGAGCCCGTCTCTTGTCTGTGAAATAGGGTCGTAGCGAGGATTAAATGCGTAAAACATTCAGCAAAGCGCCAGCACTTCGTTCGCTATGCCCATCGCCATCGTTAGCAGCGGCTGCTGCCGCCCGGGCACAGGGCGTTAAGAAAAACATGTCCAGGTAAAATGAAAAAAGAACTTGACTCTTCTCATTTTACAGCCACTCCATTAGTGAATAGGGACGAGGGACCTGTGGCTGATTTTTAAGCTGAGAAACAGTTGTCTCTTTGGAATAAATGATGTACAACGAGCTCTTCCTAAAAACGACAGCATGAGAACCAACTTTTAACGGTGAGTCAGGCATCCCTGCCCAGGACACCACTTGGGGTTCAATAAATGTTAACTGGTGACGATCACTCGGTGTACCCCGAACGGTCACGGCCCCACATCAAACCAAACACATGTTACAGCTTTACGTTATGAAAGAGTTGTTCTTCTCCTCCTGGTTTCTCATGGACTCAGGATTGCAAGGGAAAAAAGTGGGTGTGAACAGGCTATTGATATTTAGAGACGCTGACAGGCTGTGCAGGACCACGGCACTGTCCTGCTCACTTTACCCCTGGAAATCTGATCTGTATCAGTTAAAAAAAAAAAAAAAGGAGGAGGAGGGAGGAGTGGCTGTTGCTTAAGGTTTTCAAATAATTAAGATTTTATCTATGGAGGAGCAACCTCTCCATTTCTGCACTGGCAACCTCCCTGTCTCGATAATGATGACGTCACCTTTCCCATCGTTATATCTCGTAGCGGCGGGGCTCGCTGACTGCCCCGGCCAGGGTTTTTCATGGCCACTGGGCCCTGTGTTCTGGCCGGAGCCCTGCAGGAAACAGAGCCTCTGTGGCTGCCAGCCGTTTATTTACACACATTCCTGCCTCAAATTGAATTAATGAGCGTAATTTAACTCCAGTGATGTCCTCCAGCTTCCCTTCCCCGGTGCCCCCCCCCCCGGGGGGCCTGCTTCCTTTCTCGCTCCCGGCCCGGAGGCTTTGCTGGAATGGACTCAGCCTCAGGGAGCACGGAGGACTCAGCTTGGGGCTTCTCCACTTGTAATGTCCCGTGGACCACCTGGGGCTCTGGTGGGAAAACGCAGATTCTAGCTAGCTGGGGCCTGAGAACCAGCATTTCCAGAGGCCCTCTCTCTGGGGAGGCAGAGGTGGGAGGCCAGGGAGCGGGGTGGGCGAGGTTGCCAGACCGTGGGGGTCACAACTCGAGTAGCAGGGTTATTGAAAGACTCACCTGCATAGAATACAACAGGCGACATCTGGGTGATTGAACAGAACGGTAATTAATGTTAACTTCTGGACTTTCTGATCAACCTAACAGAACATAAGGTTCATCAGAAGTGCATCCTCGGGGGGCCTGTTTACCTTAT
>NW_011892063.1:9635-10716 GCF_000151845.1 Pteropus vampyrus
CCGGACTGAGCGGGAACGAGAGGGAAGGAGTTGGGGGTCAGAAGAACCACGAGTTGTCCTTTCGCTATTTCAGAGCGTAAGGTGCTGGGAGGCCGAGCATGTGGAAGACACGGAATTAGTTAAAATTATTTAGATGCACCACACGGTTATCGTCCTATAACGTTATTCATTTGCTTTGTTACAGACTATACAACAAGCGAGTAACCGGCCTGTCTGAGGGGCCAGACTGACGATGACTGGGGAGGGACAGCTCGTTTCCTGTACACTCTGGCCCCCCCACTTCCCCTTCAGTCACAGTCACCCATTCGGTAAACAGTCTTCCACATGCATACGACATCTTCAAGAAGTTTTCCATCTGATGGTTATCACTGAAAACCCGTTTTTCTCTGGTGTTGAGTGGAAGCGAGTGGCTCCCAATCTACCTACCAAACTAGTCATCTTCTTAGGCAATCTTCTAAGACTGACATATGCATTTCAGGTCTTGAGGGTTGTCCT
Organism: Pteropus vampyrus; assembly: GCF_000151845.1. Taxonomy (NCBI): domain Eukaryota; kingdom Metazoa; phylum Chordata; class Mammalia; order Chiroptera; family Pteropodidae; genus Pteropus; species Pteropus vampyrus. Next base: position 10,131 of record NW_011892063.1, read on the forward strand.
TTCACGTACGATTGACACTGTTAGGAAGCCACCAGAAAAGGAGCATTTGCACGTAATAAGTAATGTCTTTTAATGAATAAAGACATTAATGAATGAGTTTTTAATGAATAAAGCGACGTTTCAAGCCATGTCTGAAGGGCTGGGGGCTCATGAAATGACCTCAGAATTCATGGCAATTGTGATTTTAGTGGTAAACCCAAGAAGCGTTGGTTTTGAGAGGGCTCTCAACTTGTCAATTATCAGAAGTTGCTTCTCTTCTATTGAGATTTGATTGAGATATGATTGACATATACCATTATATTACTTTAAGGTATACGACATAATGATTCGATATATGTATATACTGCAAAATGATCATCACAGTAAGTCTAGTTAACATCCATTGCCTCGCAGAGTTACACACTTTTTCTTGGGATGAGAGCGTTTAAGATCTATTCTCTTAGCAACTTTCAAATTTACAATACAATATGATGAACTATAGTCACCATGCTGAACATTACATCCCCAAGACTTATCTTGTAACTGGAAGTTTGTACCTAAAGTTGCTTCTCGATTTTATATTTCCTGTTCAAAGTAAACTATCTGA
>NW_011892064.1:0-2182 GCF_000151845.1 Pteropus vampyrus
AGAAACATGGCCATTTCGCCACGGACGAGCTCATGTCCTGATATTTGGCAGGACATGAGTCACTCCAGTCCTGGCTCGATGCACCTAGTCAACATGCTTTTGAGCAAAAATACACAAACATCATTAAGAAGTGCCATCTGCCATGCTATAAACCGGCAGACACCACATCCCAACATCATCGCGTTTGTTTACGGCAACTATCGATAATTTCTGAATCATCTTTTTCCTTCCCCTTTCCCTGGTTTCATTTGAAAGTTTGGAAAGCTTTCTTTAGAGAATGAAGAAAAACGATTAGACTTCCAACAAACACTATCGGAACAGAACTGGAATTGGTACCTGGAAAGCTCTCCGTGTGACATCATCAAACAGTGACAGCGGAGTGGTCACGGCTCACACACAGACATTTGCTTTGATGACGCCAGAGCAATATAGAAAACAAGCAATTCTCTCCCTGTCCCAAGTATATTAAGCAACAGCCCAGTGCTTCAAAGACAGCACAGAGACTGTCTCGTAATACATTCAATTAATTCCTTTGCACAATAAAACATATGTCACACGCATACACACACACACACACACACACACACACACACGCACACGCACATGCATCCTAGCCAAACAGTGAACTCGGCTAATAACAAGGAGAAACAAACTGGCAACCTTGTCAATTTATCGTTATATATACTTTAAAAATCTTTTAACGTAAGAGTCTGTGCTTTTCGGGCTGCTGCCAGACGACAAACACACCGTCATGGGATAAGGGGACCAAGAAACGGGACACGATGAGCGGAATCCACACGTCCCAGAGACACCCAAACACAAACTCAGTCAATAAGCGGTCACAGGTCTACACCCACGGACCCCTTTAAGGAAAGCGCATTTAACGTCGGAACAGCTCGTGGAAGCGCATCTTAGCAAACGAACTCCTTTGTTCACTGGTCTTCCTGCTTTTGGGGCCCAGGTCCTGTTTCATACGCAGGCCTAAGGCGCAGGCTGAGCTCCGCCACGTCGGGAGCCTAACGGACCAGCACACGCCAGAAACGGCCCGCTGCGCGGAACGCCGACCTCACGATCCTCAGAATAACCGGCACCCGAGTGAAACCCACAAAGCGTTAACGTTCAAAGCAGCACCTGACAGATGCCTTTTCTTTCACATAGCTCATGTCCAAGTCACGGAAAAATAAATGAGAATGGTGGAGGAGGATATCCTCCACCTCATTTGTAATCAAAGAAACGCCTGACGATGAGGATGATGATGGAGATGATGAAGAAAAGGTGCCCTGCATCGCCGGGGGTCACAACCATGAGAGCTGTTTGAGGGGACCGTACCCCACACCCCCAGCAACACTAGGCAAGGGGCACAAGCCTCCAGGACATGTAATCGGTGCCAAGAGCCCCGCAGCTCCCTTTCCAGCAACCTGGCCTAAGGCACAAATTGCAGGCCGTCTCAATCTCCAGCAAGACGTGTTCCATAAAGTACGGGACGTGCACTTGACTGGGAGGGTGCGTGAGAACTTTCGATAAATGCTGGTGATCAAACGCCGACGGCACGGGTAAGTGGAACGCACGTGGCTCACAAAGCTGAATACACAGTATAACTCACACACACACACACACACACACACACACACACACACACACACACACACACACACACACACACAGATAAAGATCTGGGAGGAAATGTACCAAAACACTGACAGGCAACATTTAGAGGTGTTCATTTCCTTTTCATGCTTAATCTTATTTTTTCCAGTTGCTCACAGCACAGTAGTTTTAAAATCGGAAAAGAGTTACGAAAATCCTGGCTAGCGAAGAATAATTACTAATTCCGCGTCTAGTGGGCGTTCGTAAGGTAAATAACAGTGCTGTTTACTTGTTTTCTCAGGTGAGTGGCAGTTTTCCGTATACGTTGTGATCGGCTGGGGAAACTCTTCTCTAGGTATACGCTCGCCGACCTCCTGCGTGTCACCTTTTTGAAGTTTTTTATGATACCAACGTCTAGCAAACACAACATTAAATATTTATGGTTGATATTTGCTGCTTCTAAAAATACGCAGAGGACTTCTCTTAACAAGGCCTCTACTTGACCTTCTCGCTGAATTAACCAAGACCGTCTGCCGTGCTGACAGCTGCCCACAGGACCTGTAGCTTGTGGGGTTGGGGCCTCCTTCCTTCCCCG
>NW_011892064.1:3862-6810 GCF_000151845.1 Pteropus vampyrus
CTCGTGAGACGCATGACAGAGAGCAGGGTCCCCGGACGGGAGGCCTGCATTCCACTAACGCGCCCTACGCCCCGATGCGGCACGACCCACGACGGTTCCCCGAGGGACAGGCCAGCGGGGCGTGCAGGCACGAACTGAGAAGCCCAGCGAGTCCACCCCCACGGCCGCCTGGCTTTGCATCTCACCGCTGCGGCGGGTGACGGCAGTGACACTGCCCTCGGAGCTCCGTGGTAGTTACACGTGGGTTTTGTTAAAGGCAACGGATCTGAACGACTGGGATTTGCTCGGCTGCCCAGCAGAAGCGTCCAACGGCCATGGGCCTGTGGTACACGTGGCTGGGATGGGCTGAGTTGGGCAATGACCGCTATTATCGACTGTGTCCCCTAAAAGTCCTAATCGCTACGGGGGGATGTGCTTGCAGGCCCAGGAATATCGGAACTTCCTGGCAACCACCGGCAGCGAGGAGAGAGGAAAGGGCCCCCCTACAGCCTTCACAGGGAGGGTGGCCCTGGCGACACCGTGATGTCCGGCCTGCAGGACTGGGACGGAATACGGTCCTGGTGTTCCGTCACCCCGCCTGTGGTGCACTGTGACGGCCGCCCTAGCTCCAACACGTGCACTCACAGTAATGGGGACACTCACCCTGTCACTCTCTCTGGCTTATGTTAGGGCCCCCCGAGCACCTGCGGTCCTGGGGTCGGACTTCAACTGGCCCAGATCGACCACGATCACACACGCCCCTTTCCCTCTCCATGCCCTGCAAGGACCCTGGGGTGCAGGTGGGAATGGACAGGGAACATAAACGGTCCCAAAGGATAGACGTGACATTTTAGGGATCAGTGACAAAATGTGCCTGAAAATGTACATACGTGCTTGTTTCTACGACTGGAACCGATACGCGCATCCATTTTTCGATATTAAAAATCATTATAATTTTTATGGTGTTTAACATCACCAGATAATTATGAGAAACCCAAAGGTGTGCAGATTTCAGATCAACAAAAGACACAGTGGAACGAACTGCAGCTTGTCCTGGACCCCGCGGTCTGTGACATCATCCCACAGATCGGGTGAGAAACCATCATTTATACCCGCTGTGGAAAGGCCAGCTCCACGTGCACTGATGACGAACGTGTCAACATGTCATCAGAAAGTAAGTCTGCTTTCAGAACTTCTCCTGCATTCTGTTATCCACGTCCGAGTCAGCCCCGAGCACGCGTCAGGAAAGAGACCGAAAATCGCTGAGACTCCCCTGACATTTAGAAAAACGGAGAAGCACACTCTCTGATCGCTTACCAAATACATACTATAAAAACTGACGTTCAATGAGTTTCTGTGTGAGGAAAAAAAAGATAAATTTAAGTCAACTCTGCCCAATACCTGGCATGCACCTGGCGAGAAAGAAATCACCTCAGGATGTTAATTAATTAATTCACTGACTACCATCTAAAAAAATATACACTGACATTCAGCTTCAAAGCCTACATTCAAAGCACGTGAGCCCTGCATCCAGCTGTTGATTCGACTTCCCGACAAAGCTTTCTGAGTCCGGAATTCTCAGAATCAGGAGGAAGATTCCACGCGTGGCTGCCCATCACTCAGCTGAGCTGGAAAACCAGAAAACTGTCACCGAGACAAGCTGAAAATCAAACGCTCCTGGGTCTACACGGAAAGAATAGGAACTTGCAGACATAGCCAGACCTTATGCTTAATGATCCTTAAGCCTTGAAATCGCCTAACTAAGCTTCGATAGTGGAATGAGCCGTTCTAGAAAGTTCTATAAATGAGAACTATGCCCAGCCTGGAATACCCTTGTGCTTTTTTATAATCTCTCTCTCAAAAAAAAACCAGACAAAACAAACAAACAAAAAAACTAGCATTTGCATAAAATAATAAGGAAAAGAAACCAAATTGTGTAGCGATGATGCCTGACTTCCTGTAATCACATCAACGTTCAGCATTTCGCACAAGAACACACTTGTGGGTGATCGAAGGCTGCAATGCCCGAGCATTGCCCACTGGGGTCCCTGCTGTCTCTTTGAGACCCGGAACCTTCCTTCACCTGCCATGGTCAGAGGGGCCGAAAATGGGGGCCCGCCGCATGGCGAATGGGGTGCCAGAAGGGGGACGTGCAGGGCTGGGCTGGAGGGCAGCACTCTGCCTTATTTCCTTGAATGATCTGTCCCCAAGTCACACTTGTGGGCTACGTGGATGGGTCCGCCTCAGCCAGTTGCTCGTGCAAACAAGTTCTGTCCTGGTAGCGGCTGCCCAGGGCTGGACGGCCACCGCCACCTTTGCAACCCATGGGATTAAATGTTCCCAGGCGTACGCCCAGCCCAGGGACACACCAGCCGCACCCACGACCCCTCCCTAAAGACACCCAGAGAGAGCACGCATGGCCACGAGAATTTCGGCCCGTCTGACCCAGATGTCTGTCCCCACTGGCCCAACTGTGCACACAGCTTAGCGAGGGAACACAGTGGACGCTGCCCTCAGACCCCAAACTGCCCCCTGGATTTCTGTCACAGTCTGCCATGGATTCACTCACCCCAGAGACCTGGACCCCACCACGGGCAAAGGCAACGAACGCCGTAAGACACTGACTGATCTATGACATTGTTCTCCACTTAACAGACCCCGCGGTCCCCTGCACGTGGTCAGCCCGCACGCTGTGAGTTGTGCATTCCCTCCGCCGAGAATGTCCTTCACCTTCTGCTCTGGACAATGCCACTTGTCCTCGAGGCCCAGCTGAGAGGTCAGCAGTGACCTTGAGCCGCCTTCACCCTCCCGAGTCAGACCCCACTGTTGGCTCCCACGTTGTGAGGGCTCCAGCCGTGTTCAAGCCTGTGCTACGCAGTCCCTGTAACCCACGAACTGTCACTTGTCACTACCCGTCACGTGCCCAGCATGGTGCCCGTCACACAGGAAGTACTCGGCAGGTGTCGGCC
>NW_011892065.1:0-1947 GCF_000151845.1 Pteropus vampyrus
CCTTCACCCTCTTTTTAAAAAATATTTTATTTTATGAGGTATAGAAAGAATTATTTCTCAAGTCATTAGCAACTCCATCAAAAGTTGTGTATGTAATAGTAGAGATGGTGAAATTCAAAATCTATTATATCACTGAGTTTTCTAGTCTTTGCCCTGGAAGCTCTACTCATTTTTCAAGACCCAACTTAAATATTCCCTCCTCCATGGTGTATTCTCTAATTTCCCCTACTGGTGAAAATCAACTCTTTCCCTCTACCACTTTCCCATCACTTAAACTAAACTTCCTTTGTGCTCTTGATTCACCTGATGATTATGCCTTTGGGGCACAATCTGCCCCATCTATGCTCTCATCCTCCCTCCTGTGATCCTTTGCCTATAGCGAATACTAAATATTTGCTAGGTCACTCTGGATTTACTCTTTATTGCTAGCTCTAATCTCAGTAAGTCTGTAAACACTCTTTTGATCACAGTTCTTTTTATAACTATCTCTAGAATCTAGTCCTTCTCTGTGGCAGGGCCTTTAATACCTCTTGCTTCCTTGAGAGGAATATTTCTAATTTATAAATATGGTCATGAGACTCTTCTGATTAAAATCCTTCCACAGTTCTTCATTCATTCATTCATTCATTCATTCCCCAAATATGTATAGAGTGCCACTATGTGCCACACACTGTGTTGGGAGCTGAGACTTCAGCAGTGAACAAAACACTCCAAAATTCTGCACTTGTGGAGCTGACATTCTAGTGCGGAAGATAAACAATACATAAACAAATAAGTATAGAGTATGTCAGGTGGTGATCAGTTCTATGGGAAAAAGAAAACAAGTGAGGGGGATCTGGAGTGAGGAAAAAGAAGGCCAGCATTGTCCTGGGTTGGTCGGGAAAGGCTTCCACGCGAATGTGACTTTGAGCAAGGACTGGGGGAAGTGAAGGAACGAAACAAGTGCAAACCTGGGGGAAGAGCTGACCAGCCGAAGGGAACAGTATAAGGAAGGGCCGTGGTGGGAAGGAGCGCGCCAGTGTGGTAGGAGGTCGAGATGTGGGGAGGGGAGTTCGTGTGGGGCTTCCAGGGCATTGTAAGGACTTTGGATTTTACTCTGAGTGAGATGAGGAGTTAAAAAATATTCGGCAAAGGAAAGTTCTATCTAACTTCAGTTTTTAAAAGATCACTCTGGATACTGTGTTGAGTAGAATGGCAGAGAAGGCTGGGTAAGGACAGAGGTAGGAGACCTGTTCAGCGGCTCTTGCAGCAATCCAGCAGAGACACGACAGTCACCTGGACGCAGGTGGATTCATGCAGGGGGTGAGAAGTGGCTGGATTCCATGCTATTAGAATGGATATAAGGGGAGGGGTGGGAGTGGCATGCAGGAGGAAGAAAAGAAGGGAGGAAGAGAGAGAGAGAGGGAGATTAAAGTGACCATTTAAAAATATTATTTACTTTAAGCAACTGGAAGAATGGCTTATCCTAGGACTCTATTGGGCCCACCTTCCAGTATTGTCACCCGCTTCTCCCTTTTTATAATCTATGCTCCATTCACACCCAGCTCTTCCGTACTGCACACTCACATTCTTTCACATGCCCAAGTCTTTGCTCATAATAATCACTCCTCCTAGGCTGCCAAAGTGTGGTCATTTGTCCACCAGGCAAACTCCTATGCCTCTTTCAAGACTTCTATGAGGTCAGATTTTTTTTTTACACACATACTCTCCCAATGGAGTATATTTTCTTATTTCTTTGTATACCTGGTGATCTTTGATTGGATTCGATGGCAGACATTACAAATTTACCTTGTTGGGTAATGGATATTTTTGAATTTTTATAGATATTCTTCAACATTGTCCTGAAATCAGCAGTTAGGTTACTTGGAAATCACTTGATCCTTTTGGGCCTTGTGTTTAAGATATTTTAGAGTAAACTAGAGCAGTGTTTAGTCTAGGGCTAATAAT
>NW_011892065.1:4182-5223 GCF_000151845.1 Pteropus vampyrus
CTCAGTTAGGTGCGATTCCTGTTCTTCACTCTCATATTTCTTTGACTCAATTGTCAAAACACTCATCTCACCATATTATAATCACTTAATTGTCACTCTCCATCCCACCCTCTGTGTCTGTTCCACATGTATTCCTGCACCTAACCCCGTGTCTAGTTCTAAAAAGAAGAAATGAATGTTTATCCTCCGTAATATATTCCAGTTCTGCTCCTTCCAGCACATCCCGATGGCCCTGTTCTAGGCCATGCCCCTAAGCCCTAGATTCCAAAGTAGCCTCAGATCAGCCTCCCTGCCTGATGGTCTCCTTCATCTATCTAATCCACCCTGCCCACAGCAGCGAGAACCATTGTCCTCAAGCATCACTTTGATCATATCACTCCCTGTCTTAGACGCCTACGATAGCTCCAATTGCCTCTTGAATTAAATTAAAACTCCTAATCATGGGTTTCAAGGGTCCCTACCAATTAATGCTTCCCTTCCCCCGCACCTAACTGCTGTCATCTTTTCACAGTTCCTCAAGCATGGCTTCTCCTGCTGCACATCTGCTCCATGTCCATCTCTCTCTCAAGCTGGCCAGTATGGCTCTCTCACTTCATTTCTTAACTTTCTCCCCTCCTCATACTTGCTCCCAAATCATTTCCCTTCCCCCACGTGAGAAATATTACTCAATAATAATTTCTTTCAGAACTGTTTCCTAAATCCACGTGGCTTTCTATCATAACCTGTTTTCAGGTGTGTAGAATATCTGCACTTACATATATGTTGTTAGTGTCTCATGCCCTGTGGCTTCTGCTAACTTATTTTTGGTGCTGTCTGCCCTTTTGGGATCTGGCAGTTCCAAGGACAGAGATGATGTCTTTTCATCCCTTGTGATTTCCTGGGATCCTCAGGCATGTTCTGTGCCTGAGGTCCTTACTTACCTTTGCAACAGAGGTGGAAGGGAAACTGGAGAGCGGGAATTCCTAAAGGACACTTGTTTTCCCTCAGATTTCCCAGACCAGACTCCAGTCAGTCAGATAGGTGCAGCTCCGGCCGAGTGAG
>NW_011892065.1:7423-9538 GCF_000151845.1 Pteropus vampyrus
CATTATATTCTTAAATCTATTTATCAAAATATTTTGAATAGGATAAACTCAGGTTTTGTATTCTTTGATTGCCATCTGCTGGTAGTTCTCCACACCAGAAAATAAAAATTCCCAGGAAGATTTCAACAACCTGGCTATCACTTGATTTAAGTAGTTCTTGCAGCCCCAGAGACAATATTTTTAAAGCCCATGAGGATACCAGAGAGCCATGCCACAGTTCTAGAGAATGTGTCTCTCAGGAACATACCTTGTATATTTATTACCTGGGAAGATGATTGCACGGCTACTAGGTATTACTATGCAGGGCCAGTTGCTCATTCTTTTTTTAAAAAATAGACTTTATTTTTTAGAGTAGTTTTAGGTTCATAGCAAAATTGAGTGGATAGTACAGAGTTCCCATTTACGCCCTATCTCCATACATGCACAGCTTCCTCTACTATCAATATCTTGCACCAAAGTGGCATATTTTTTACAATTGATGAACCCACATGGACATATTATAATCACCCAAAGTGATTCGCTCTCAGTATTGTACATTCTATGGATTTTGACAAATGTATAATGACATATATCCACCATTATAGTATCAAACAGAATAATTTCATTGCCCTAAAAATCCTCTGTGCTCTATCTAGTCATCCCTCCCTAACCCCTGGCAACCACTGGTCTTTTTACTGTCTCCATAGTTTTGTGTTTTCTGGAATGTCATATGATGGGACTACTACAGTAAATGGCCTTTCCAGATTGGCTTCTTTCACTTAGCAATATGCATCTAAGTTTCTTCGCTGTCTTTTCATGGCTCAGTAGCTCATTTCTTTAGCACAGGAAGATATTTCATTGTCTTGATGTAGCACAGTTTATCCATTTACCAACTGAAAAACCTCTTGGTTGCTTCCAAGTTCTGACAATTTATGAATGAAGCTGCTATAAACATCCATGTGCAGGTTTTTGTGAGAACATATTTTCAGCTTACCTGGTAGATATCAAAGAGTGAGATTACTAGATGAAATAGTAAGAGTTGCTCATTTCACTAGCTGTGAACATCTAAAATGAAAGTATTTACCTTTAGTCCCTGGGCCCATGATGGGCATCAGGAATCCCACCTAAATCATGCACAAACTAATGTGCATTTTCATTGTTTTCATCAGATGCTTTAAAGCACAGCTCCCTAGAAACTTTGAAAGGAGTGTAGTTGGTGCCCACACAGGAGATTCGACAGGTCTGCAGTGTTTCTCTTTGCTACAGGGCATCTGTTATTGGAGCTGAAATTAGAAAATAAGAAAACTAACATTCATCACTGAGAATGTAGCATGTGTCTGATACTCTTAGCTCCCACATTAAGAAAAAAGATAGCTGGGATTTATTGAGAATCTATCAAGTTTAATAGTTTAACTTTATTATTGTATCTCTAGTTTTATAATGACCCTATACTTAGAAATTATTTTATTTTATAAAAATGATCAAGGATCAGAAATATTACATTGCTCAAGTTCATGCAGCTAACCATGGGGCTGAAATGCAAATGCAGAATTGTTTAGACTCCACTCTCCAATAAGAGAGACAGTAATACAAAATTTCTGCCTTTAATCGCTTCCATAAAGGAAGACAGAGCTACATTCTATCTGTGGTGAGAAACAGGGCCCTGGCTTCCTGTCTGGGCAGAGACCTGGAGACCCCCAAAAGGAGGAGAAAATGTCTGAACTAAGTCTTGAAGGACAATAAAGGCCCGGCTAGGCAGAGAAGATGGGGGCAGAGGTGGAATTCCAAGTAATGAAACAGCAGAGAAAATGAGAAAGAAGCTGGTTAAAAGTTCCAGAGCTGAAGCTATGACACTCAGGAAGAATAAATCCTTGCCAGCTCTTGGGAAAGTAGGACAAAGATCAATCATCTCTGATCTTAAAAAGAAGAAATTTCAAAAGTGAATTCAAAATAAATAAACTGAACTTCATCAAAGTTATATATATTTGTGTTTCAAAGGACACCAACAAAAAAGTGAAGAGACAGCTCACCAAATGGAAAAAAATATTTGTAAGTCATACATCTGATACAGGACTTTTACCAGAGTTAAAGAACTTTTATAATTCAACAATAAAAAGACAACTCATTTGTAAAAAG
>NW_011892066.1:0-2002 GCF_000151845.1 Pteropus vampyrus
AGACACTGACAGAAGAAACTGAAGAAGACACGAATAAATGGAAAGATATTCAGAGCTCATGGATTGAAAGAATTAATATTGTCAAAAAGTCCATATTACCCAAGGCACTCTACAGATTCAATGCAATCTCTATCAAAATTCCTATGGCATTATTCACAAAAGTAGAAAAAACAATTCTAAGATTTGTATAAAACCACAAAATGCCTCAAGTAGCCAAAGAAATCTTGACAAAGAAGAACAAAGCTGGAGGTATCACACTTCCTAATTTCAAACTATATTGCACAGTTATATTAATCAGAACAGGATAGTATTAGAACAAAGTAGACACGTAAATTAATGGAACAGAAATAAATCAACACTTAAATGGTCTATTTATGACAAAGGAGCCAAGAATATACAATGAGGAAAGGATAATCTCTTCAATAAATGGGGTCAAAAAGTAATCTCTTATCAAATATATAATTTTAAATATTTTATCCCGTTCCATAGGTTGCCCGTTCACTCTGTTGTTTCCTTTACTGTACAAAAGCTTTTTAGTTTGTTGTAGTCTCACTTGTTTTTCTTTAGTTGCCTTTGCCTTTGGTGTCGAATTCCTGCCTCCCCCCCACCCCCCAAATTTGCTAAGATCAATGTCAAAGAGCTTACTGCCTGTTTTCTTCTAGAAGTTTTATGGTTTCAGGCCTAACGTTCAAGTCTTTAATCCATACTGAATTCATTTTTGTGTATGGTGTAAGACAGAGGTCTGGATTCACTTCCTTGCATGTGAATGTCCATTTTTTCCAACAAAATACCTAAAATATTCAACAGCAGAATATGCTGCAGTTTGGTGGCAAGGCATGTTTATCATTTTGTGCCTTATTTCTCTCCTCCTACATCATTATTATTAGATCCTTTTAATATATTTGGGAAGCTCAAAGGAATTTGGTTCTTAGCCCTTCTCTGAAAACAGTTTGCATGCAGGACATGTCAGCCAACACTTGATCCTTTTGCTAGATATAGTGGTAATGTCTTAAGAAGACAAATTGAAGTTGTAAATATTTTCATGTCACCCAATTATCAGTCCAAGGGGTTTCTGTCATGTCTCTCATTAACAGCTTTGCAGGAATTAGAAGCCCTTTTGTGAGAATCCAATTTATCAACTAAAGATCTAATAATTGATACCAATATTTCTACTCAGTAAACATAGGAAAAAAGAAAATATTTCATAATTTATATGGTGATTGTCTTCTACAGAATACAAAGGCTATAATGCTAAATACACAAATGGTTAAGAGATCAAAATCATTGTATTCTCTTTTTTATCATTACGTTCTTTTATAATGTTATTAACATCTGTTTTTAGCAGGCAGTACTTTCAATAATATGAACTATGAGAATAAAGAAAAATACAGAACATAGTCACATAAGATTTATTTCCAATAAAACTTGGGAGTCTCCATAATTGATTGTTCAATTAGATCATCTTAATTTTGAAGAATGAAAAGAGAATGGTTGCAATCTTTATACGTTTTTAACTCTCTTCCCAGTTTATTTTTCAATATCTATTTGAACTTCCCTAAAATAAGTCCCTACTGGCATATTAGCCTTTTTAGTCTTAAACAGTATCAAATTAACATTATTGTTTTTTTTTAAACCAAGACACATTATTTATACTGTTGTCATTCCCTTATGCTAAGTCACTAGAAAAATGTAGCTTTTCCAAATAGAGTTTGGGGACTCACAGAAATCTTCCTAGGAGAATTAGAAGGTTAGTCATTATTTTATTCACCTCAACTTACAAGACTTTATTAAATTTTTTTTTATTTTTCACCTTAGTAAGGAATTAGAATTTCCGAGAAGTCTTTCTGTTCAGATCCTGATTTCTTTTTTTCTTTTTTTTTTTTTTCTGTAAAAGTACAGTACTAAGTTGACTCACTGTTAATTCAAAGCAGGTCCTGGGCATTTTGCCTTGAGTTGAAGGTTGTGGTTAGAAATCATACCATGGATAGTTTCTGAACAGTTT
>NW_011892066.1:3372-5646 GCF_000151845.1 Pteropus vampyrus
AGAAGTGATTTGGGTAATAAATTTCTCTAAAGAGTAATTTTACTAATAGTTAGCAGAAGGTAAGTTGACAAAAGTTTATCAATAAGTAACAGCGCATTATTTTGAATGAGCTTTCTCAACAGCTTCATGAATTTTTTATTCACTATGTTTGTACACACTACAAAATTCTAATGGTAAAAGTATACTTTAGGATTGAGATCTAAGTTAACATAGTGCCACAACTGATTTGACATATTCACATGATTAACTTAGTCAGAAATGTATCTGGAAACTTACCAGACCAATTGCCTCTTTGTCATTTGCAATAACCCAGATGACAAAGTCTGTCAGTAAAATATTTTTCCCAGCATGTGGCAGCATTATCAGCTGCTCCAATGTGGACTATTTTCCTATAGAGAGTAGAAATGTTTACCTTTACACACACACACACACACACACACACACACACACACACAGAAAAGTAAACTGTATGATCATAATATACATTTCCAATAACCAAGAATTTTGAGACTATGAGGAAAGACAATGGAATATAGAATTCTAATATAAATATTTAGGAAAAAATAGGGGGCTAAGTTAGAGTATGCAAATGGACAAGAAAAGTGTGGATAATAATATCAGACAGACAACAGATATAGCATAAAGAAATCTGGGGACCCATGTTTTGAAAGAATTGGCCTAACAAATAAATTACAATTAGTGATTATAATCAATTTTTGCACATTCTGGGTTTAGTAATTCCAATTTACAATTGTGTAAATATTTACAATTGCTTCTCCTTTTTTTCCTGTCTTTTATTCAATGAATTTTTTTTTCAATTATAGTTGGCATATAATAACATATTCATTTCAGTTGTATAATATAGTGATTAGAAATCTATATAATTCAAAAAGCGGTCACCCACTAACTCAGGTACCCTTCTTCACCCTTATATATTTTTTACAACATTGTTGACTATTTTCTTTATGCTACACTTTATATCTCCATGACTATTTTGTATCTATCCATTTATACTTCTTAATCCCTTTGCCCTTTTTCACCATCCCCCAACCCACCCTCCTGTCTAGTAGCCCTCAAAATATTCTCTGTATCTATGGTTTTCATTTTTGTTGTTGTTGATTTTGCTCTTTAGATTCCACTTGTACATGAAATCTTGTGGTATTTGTCTTTATCTAACTTACTTTATTCAGTGCAATATCTTCTAGGGCCATCAAAGCAATATCTTTCCATCCCCTTCCTTTTAGTATGTGTGTGTACTTTTAATCTGAAGTGAGTGTCTTGTAGGCAGCATATGTAGGGATCTTGTTTTCTTATCCATTCAGCTTCCTTATCTTTTGGTTGGAGCACTTAACTTTTTTCCATTTTAGGTACTTATTGATAAATATGTAATTATTATCATTCTTTATTCATGATTTTGATACATGTTTTTTCTTCTTAAAGAAATCCTTCCAACAATTCCTGCAATACTGGCTTGGTGTTGAATTACTTTAGCTTATTTTTGTCTGGAAAGCTCTTTGCCTGTCCTTCGACTCTAAATGATAGCTTTGCCAGATAAAGTATTTTTAGTTGTAGATCCTGAGTTTTCAACACTTTGAATATTTTGTGCCAAGTTCTTCTGTCCTGCAAAGTTTCCTTTGCGAAATTGGCCCATCTTATGGGAACTCCTTTGTAGGTAACTAATTGCTTTTCTCTTGCTACTTTAAGATTCCCTTTGTATTTAACCTTTGATATTTTAATTATGTTGTGTCTTGGTGTGGGCCTCTCTGAGTTCATTTTTTGGGGGACTCTCTGAGCTTCGTGAGGTTGTATGTCTGTTTCTTTCACCAGGTTAAGGAAGTTTTCCATCATTATTTCTTCATATATATATTCAACTTTTTATTCTCCCTCTTCAGGTACCCCTATGACATGGATGTTGTTACTCTGAATTTTGTCTCATAGGCTTGGTTACTTTTTCTTGCCATTCTGATTGGGTGTCCTTGGCTTCCTCATCCTCTATATCGGTGTTTCGATCTTCTTCTTCCTCCACTCTGTTGATTCCTTCTAATATACTCTTCATCTCAGATAATATGTTCTTCATTTCTGACTGGTTCCCTTTTATAATTTCCATTTCCATTTTTTTTTTGTTTTTTATCTCTTTGTTAAAGTTCTCACTGAATTCATCTACACTTCCTTAATTTAATTAAGCATTTTTATAACCAGTGTCTTAAATTCTGCATTTGTGAGATTGCTTGACTCCATTTTTCCTGGATCTCTATTCTATTCTTTCATATGATT
>NW_011892066.1:5696-8107 GCF_000151845.1 Pteropus vampyrus
CTGCTTCTTTGTCTTCCCATTTTGGCTGCCTTTCTGTGTCTGTTTCTATGTACTAATCACAGCTCCTAAGTCTCCTGGTCTTATTAGCATGGTTTTGTGTAGTAGGTGTCCAGCAGCACAGCCCTCAGAGAGGTTCAGCTCCAGGCCAAGTTTAGTTACAGCCTGTGCCCTTCCGGTACCACCTGTTAAGATTTAGCAAGCAATCCACAGATGTTATGCTTATAGTTGCCTAAAGAAGCTATCACAGAAACCAAGGTCAGTTGCCACCAGTTTGAGTCTTGGCATTGCTCAGCAGGTGGCACAGGACTCACGGAGGATACAAATGAATGTAGCTTGTATAGGGCCACAAGTTGGAGGACGCAGAGTTTCAGGGAATCTTCCGGGTGAAGCCACCTCTGTTATCCAGTTTGATGGTGTCTCAGCTATGGAGGTACTGTCTGCACACTGGGAGAGGGGAGGGCTCAAGAGAGAAGCAATGGATACTGCTAGCACTCCTGCCTGGTAGAAAGCCTCACCTCTGGCCTTCATTCCAACAACTCAGTGTCCCCCTGTAAGTCCCTAGTGACCCCCAAGCAGCCTACCCAGCACTGATGCTCAGAGCAAGCAGGTCTGTCACTGCGAGAGTCTGGTTGCAGATGCAGCCCCCTTAAGACTCATTAGCTGCCGCAGCCTCTGTCCCACTCAGCCACTCAGGAGCAGGCAGCCTCACATCTTCTCCCCCTCCTACGTCCAACCATTGCAGGGTGATTTCTTATTTCTCTCCATAGTTGTAATGCTTCTGTTCATCTAGACCCCCAGATGACTCTGCTTGCTGTTTGCTCCCCATTTTTCTTTCAACTTTGATGTGGTCACAAGAGAGGATGAATGAAGCTTCTATTATCTATGCCATTTTGCCTGGTTCTCTAAAATTGCCTTTTAATATTTGAAAATAACTTTAAACTTCCTTTATTATCTTCAGAACCTTCTTGGATCTCATTTCTCTAGCATAAGAACTACTTTGCTTGTCTAACTTTTCATGATCCAGAGAAAATCACTGACATTCTCGAGACTGCTAACTGGGAGATGTGACATGTTTAGTCTATGGCTTCAATTCTACCACTCTTCTGCATACCTTTATTTCTGTAAACATTAACTCTAGATTTCACTGGATCCATTCTTATGGATGTTTGGTTCCTTGGAATAGGTAAGAGGTAATCAGTGTAAATTGAATTAACCTTAAATGTTGTTTGAAACATTTTAAATACATCAACTTTTTTGTAGTTAATAAATCAGTAGGCAAGCAAGGGAATGCTAAATGAGACTAGCTGATGAATAATAGCTATTAATGTGTTCATGTGCAATGAGGGAAAAATGTTCCTGTAAAATATGTATGCATGCTAAAATATAGATACCAATCACTTTGAATTTCTACTATATTATGAGATTTTAAAGTCAAAGGTCTTGAAACTCTTTTAGATTTTATTCTGTTCTCAAGCTGCCTTTAATCTTACTGTATTAACCTCTAAGATGTACTACACAGGCAGCTTAATGAACATGTTGCAAGTTCATTATGTCATCACATGCAATAGGCAGGGACAATCAACACTAGCTTGCTCTTAAGGACGTAAACCTGGCCTTTTATAAGAATGACTTCACATGGTGGTCTAAAGGTGTCCAGAAGTGAATATTTTTGAGGCCATTCTTTTAGAAAGAGTCTGATTTGCTTATTCTATAACTGCTGATTCCATGGAGATACAATCATGAGCTAAAGCATGGCTATTTTACTGCTCAGCAGTCTGGCTTTATAAAATCAAGCTGTCTTATTCCTATACCCTTGAACGAATGGGATGAATATCACTTGTGAACTGAGTTTCAGTAATCCATGGGGGGGTAATGAACATTTCAAACAAAAGCTCATGATTTGTGAAATGTAAGTCACAGCCTTCAAGGAAAAGCCACAAATAAATTATTAGTAGATACAATTAGCACATGGGTTTAAGAAATAAAAATCTATTCCAAAAATTGCAAATTTCAGCTTTATTTTCTAATGTATTGAATTTCAGATTTGTTTTTATTTAGATATGGGATCATCTATGTTTTCATATATTCATATTAATGTCATTGTATGACTTTTATGAAAAAAATTCAAGTTTCCTTAAAGCATATACCTAAGGAAAGAGCTTTCTATATTTTTTTGCAAAGATGACTAAATACCACAGAAACTTTTTTTTGAATAGTATTAAGAGAAATAAAAGGTCTAATATTCAGTTTAAAATTCTACCTTGGAAATATAGTTGATATTGTCTTGATATTCTTTACTCTTCATCTAGATTATGTTTTATTATTTCTTTGACTCAACTAATTGTACTTAAAATTTCTACACTGATTGTGGACATGTGTTCCAGTCCAAGGAAACACACCAGATCCTTGAG
>NW_011892067.1:0-1483 GCF_000151845.1 Pteropus vampyrus
TGTCCCAAATGTTGCATGGGACATATTTAGACTAAAAATATTATTTCTTATGTATGTGAAATTTAAATTTAACGCAGAGTCCTGTATTTTTTTTTTAATTGGCTAAAATGGCAAGACTAGGTAGGAAATCAAATAAAGGAGTAGTCCTGAATTGGCCAAGATCGTCCAGTTCAAAGAAAGAAAATCACACCAAACTTTTGAAAGCAAAAATACAACTAAACGCTGTGCAAATATACGGTCACCTGATTTTTACGATGGTGCAAATACGATGTGTATGGACAGGGAAAAGTGCTGGAAACCTGAATATTTTTATAAAAAAAAATAAAATGTGACCCCTATTTTTTATCATGCACAAAAATTCGTTTGAAATAGATCATATACCTACACGTAAATGCTAAAACAACAAAGCCCCTAAAGGCAAACATATAAGGATATTTTTACAACAGGAGGTAGGCAGAGATTTCTTAGGATACAAAGAAAGGAACTTTTTTTTGAGCACAGAAGAAACGCTGATAAACTGATGTCTTCAATCGAGTTCCCTAAGGGCAGAGCCTGGGATGGGCACGCTCCTGTGAGCCATTTATTGAGTGAATGCTTGCGGGAAGGAAGGGAAGCAAGATAGGCCAGAGGAGGGAGCTCACAATGACACAGGGCCAGCTCGAGTCCAGCCTCAGCCTGACCCCAAAGTGAGCCGTGAGACACAAATGGCACCTCAGTGTTGTCCCACACAGAGGTCAGGGGATGGGTCTTTTGTACCCCATACCAGCCGGCCACTTGTCAAGGCCATTCAGAAGAAAGCACGGCATGCAAGTTATCTCTACATGAGAAGCCTCCAGTTGTCTTAGAATAAAGCTTCGGAGAATATCATCACCACAAGCCTTCAGCAGCCAACATTCACATTAATTGGGAATGGGTATCATTGGATATCATCAAAGTTAAAAACCTCCAATGATCAAAAGACATCATTAAAAAAAAATAAACAGCGAAGTCACACACCAGGAGAAGATAGCTGTAACTCATTGGTCGGACAAAGGGCTCATGTCCAAAATTTATAAAAAGTTTCTGCAACTCTATACAAACAACTCAAGTTTTTAAAATGGGCAAAGCTTTTATATGTAGAAAACGCTAAAGATTACACACACACACACACACACACACACACACACACCAGTAAAGTCACAAGACACAGAGTTGACACACAAAAACCAGTTGCATTGTTATATAGGAACAAAGAACAATCTAAAAAGGAAATTATGAAAACAATTCCATTTACAATAGCGCAAAAATAATGAAATACTTAGGAATTAACCAAAGAGGTGAAGACTTTCACAACCCAAAATACAAAACAGTATTTAAAAAACTGAAAGAAGACAGAAATAAGTAGAAACATGTCCCAAGTTTATTGATTGGAAGAATTAATATTGTTAAGATGTCAATAGGATCCGATCCGACCCGCAGATTCAGCATTATCCCTATCAAAATC
>NW_011892067.1:1533-4420 GCF_000151845.1 Pteropus vampyrus
TCATAAAAGGCAAATAAAAAGCTAAGGATATCTTCCAGATTAAATGAGATAAGAAAACATGACAACCAAATGCAATATGTGATCCTAGACTGGATTCCATACTGAAGGAGGAAACAAAAGCTATAAAGAATATTCCTAGATCAATTGACAAAATTAGAATGTGACTGCAGATTTAAGTATTGTATCCATTTAAAATTTTCTGATGTTGCTAACTATACTTTAGTTATATAAGAGAAAGTCTTTATTCTTAGGAACTACACACTGAAGTATTTAATGGTAAAGGGGCATAATATATGCAATTTATTCTCAAATGGCTCAGAAAAAAATCTGAGTGCATGTATATATGTGTGTACACCACACACACACACACACACACACACACACACACACACACACACTATAGTAGGCTGAATAATGGCACTCTCCCCATAAAATGCCAACATCTTACTCCCTGAAACCTGAGAATGTTATCTTCTATGTAAAAAAAAAAAAAAACTTTGCAAATATGATATAGTTAAGGACTTTGAGACAAGGAGGTTGTCCTGGATTATCTGGGTGGGCCTTAATGTAATCAAAAGAGTTTTTATAAGAGAGAGGCAGGAGGTCAGACTGAGTAGTAGGAGATGTGACAACAGCAGCGAGAGGTTGTAGTGATGTGAGGAAGGGGCCACAAGCCAAGGAATGCAAACGGCCTCCAGAAGATGGCAAAGGCAAAAAAACAGATTCTCCCCCTGGAACCCTGAGAAGAAAGCAGCCCTGAGGATTCCTTAACTTTAGTTTAGAAACTGATTTTGGACTTCTGGCTTTCATAACTGTGAGAGAATAAATTTATGTTGTTTTAAGCCACTAAGTTTCTGACAATTTTGTTAGAGCAGCCATATGAAACTAATACACAGACACAGAGACACAGTAAATCCTCATTATTCACTGATTCTGTATTTGAGAATTTGCTTACTCACTAAAATTTATTTGTAACACAAAACTCAATCCTCCCAGTGTTCTTTCAGTCATTTGCAGACATAAGAAAAGTAGTAAAAATTTCGAATCACCTGACATAAACATTCCTAGCTGAGGTCAAACAAGGTGACACTGTTTTCTCGTTTCAGCTCTTACATTGTAAACAAGTGTCCTTCTCCAGGTCTATTTAGTGCCACATTTTTCACATATTGTGCTTTTTCTTGGTGATTTGGCTGCTTAAAGTGGCTCCGAAGTGTAGTCCTGAAGTGCTGTCTAGTGTTCCCAAGCACAAGAAGGCTTACAGAGAAAACAGGTGTTAGATAACTTCATGCAGCCACGAATTAGTGCTGTCAGCTATGAGTTCAATGTTATTGAATCAACAATGTATATAAAATAAAGTGTCTTCAAATGGAAATACACATAAAACAAGGTGTATGTTGATCGGTTGATGTAACCAGAGGTTGGAGGGATCCTAGCCCTACATTATCCCAAGAGCAGTGGTTCAGTATTTGCTAATTCAGTGTTTAGGGCAATGTTATAGAGCATAACCACCGGGAATAATGAGAATCAACTACATATACACATCTAAATAGATAGGTCTATCTACGTATCTATATGTCAATCTGGACGAACGTTCCTTTTATCAGACAGTGTTATTATAATAACCCCTTCGCATTTCTCTCCAGCACCTCTACTCTGTCAGGAACATACGACCTTGCTGTATGTCAAGGTCTACAATTTAATATGAGGACTTGGCTATATGGATGCCGCGGTACTTAAGGAGCAAAAACAGAACACTGAGTTAAATAAAGCAAAGACAGTAACCGAGGGGAAAGGGAAGTGGCTGCGGGCACCAGAACTTGGAATTCAGAGGAGGCACAGAGCTCGGGGCTCGGGCGCAGACCTCCGACCAGAGAACACGCCGAGCTGCTCAAACCTCTGGAAGAGCAGAATGAGGCTGAATCTACAAGTGGAAGATGAAGCTACGGGCAGAAAACACCTGCATTGTTGGAGCGACGCTCAGGGGGGCAGGAAGGAGACAGGCAAGGTCCAGCCCCTCCTTTCTCCTCCAGCCTGGCCACCTTCCCCCCATCCCTTCACCTAACGGCAGAGCCTATAATGGGGGCCAACGTGGGCAGCTGGCAAAGCCCACGTGCAGTTTCAGAGTCTCCCTGTCAATACCAGAGAAGGCAGGGAGGATGCTGGGAGACGGTATGCAAATGACTGGCATGGCATTACTTTCCTTCCCCTCAGCCTCCAATAACTTATGCCCAGGGTGGCAATGATTCTAGTTAGAAGTCACTCAAGAAACATACGGGGACAAGGAAGTCATGTGCCTTTTACCCTGGGCATATTTAGCACTGACCATTGGAAAAAGAAAAGAAGAGATGAGACGAGATGAGACTAGACAAGAAACGAAAAGAAAAGAAAAGAAAATGAAAGAGAAGAAAAGAAAAACTAATACAGACAACATTTTAAGAAACAAAAGTTCATTGGTGGTGGCCTAGCAATGATTACTCTTAAAGAGTAGTGTAAATTAGCATCTTCGTTCACTCAGAAACGTAATTTATCCATTTTTGATGTATGACGTTAGTTCATAGATGACTTAAAAATAAAATAAACAGAAAAAGATCACAGTGAATCTATCCACCTTTTGCCCTGTGTGTCTCAAACCAGCCTGTGAACAGCAGCTATGCAGTTCTGACCTGAAACATGAGAAAACTGAATAAGTAGATGTCAAAACCCAGAGAATTCCACTCATGGGTACACGTGCTAAATTTTTCGAGCATTGTTTCTTACACGCGCACTCGAAATCTTTCTGTCGATGAAAAAGCGAGTATTTTCTATTGAGTGAAAATGTCCACAAGACCTCTTGTCTTGTCAGGCTGTAAAAACACACTAGGGCATAAGGGAAGAAACTGGTTGCCGA
>NW_011892067.1:5245-6241 GCF_000151845.1 Pteropus vampyrus
GATGAGACTAGACAAGAAACGAAAAGAAAAGAAAAGAAAATGAAAGAGAAGAAAAGAAAAACTAATACAGACAACATTTTAAGAAACAAAAGTTCGTTGGCGGTGGCCTAGCAATGATTACTCTTAAAGAATAGCGTAAATTAGCATCTTCGTTCACTCAGAAACGTAATTTATCCATTTTTGATGTGTATGACATTAGTTCATAGATGACTTAAAAATAAAATAAACAGAAAAAGATCACAGTGAATCTATCCACCTTTTGCCCTGTGTATCTCATACCAGCCTGTGAACAGCAGCAATGCAGTTCTGACATGAAACATGAGAAAACTGAATAAGTAGACGTCAAAACCCAGAGAATTCCACTCATGGGTACACGTGCTAAATTTTTCGAGCATTGTTTCTTACACGCGCACTCGAAATCTTTCTGTCGATGAAAAAGCGAGTATTTTCTATTGAGTGAAAATGTCCACAAGACCTCTTGTCTTGTCAGGCTGTAAAAACACACTAGGGAATAAGGGAAGAAACTGGTTGCCGAGGCATACGATCTTTATTAGCATTTCATCTCTGAGTAATTAAAAGACTGATTACGTTTTGTCAGCGAATGAGACACGGTCTGATTCTGAAGGATTTCGTTTTCCAGCTCTACTGCTTACTTATCAGCTGGTGCGGAGGAAATGTGCAAAATGATACTGAATACATTTCTGCTCATCAGGGTCTTTGTGACTGGGATGCTGACGCTCTTCTCTTAACTGTCCATAAAGATCACCTTTCACAAGGACCACAATAGGAGGGAGATACAAATAACTGAAAGAGGAAATAACGGGACTGTGTCTTTTTATCCTATGAATTGATTCCCTTCTCCTACTTATCACAATGCTATGAAAGAATAGGAACCAGAGATAGTAGGAGAAAAAAAGAGAAAAAGAATTAATCTGTCAGCCTCTCTTGCAATGTTAGAGTATTTATTCAATTTTTCTCAAGTATTCAACTCAAAGG
>NW_011892068.1:0-3636 GCF_000151845.1 Pteropus vampyrus
GAGCCTGCCTACCACAGGCTGTCACCTTCCCAGTCACCTGGAACTGCTCTCAAAGGATCCCAAGGAACTCCCTCCTTAGGTCCCTCCCCACCTTCCCAGAGCCAGTGACAAGGTTAAGCAGGCACTCCTCCCTGGGGATCTGCTCTCACCGTTCTCAAAGCACTATTCCTTGGTCCTCCTCCCCGACCATCTTTTCCTCTGAGTCCTGAGCAGAGGTGTCCCTGGATCACGGCTCCGTGGCCTCAATCCCCCTGGTGAATCCAGCAAGGTCTTGGCTCCCACTCTTATCTCTGTGAGATGACAGCTCTCAAACCCTTGTCTCTGGCTAGGTCCAAAATCTTGCATCCTACTCCCACATTTCTAACTGCCTACCAGAAAGTTCTACTGGGACGTCCCCTTCAGGGCCCATCAGGTGACCATGACCTTCAAAACCACTCCTCTTCCGTCACCACTTCCCACTGGGCTGTAACCTCAGAAGAGCATGGCACTCATCCTCCCTGCCGACACAGAGCTGCCTGGTGCCTCAGACCTGCCAGTTCCACCTAACTACCTCCCACTCTTTGCTCACTAGCCATCTCCATGGCCACCCCAGCTCAAGGCTCAACACCTTCCAGGGGTCTGCTGTGCAGGTTTCTTCAGTCCTGTCCCATGTGTAGCTGTCAGATTCTACTCCTGGAAGCAAGGACGGAGCCTCCGACATACACATGGAAACGCACAGCTGGAGTAAAGGCCGACATCACCCACCACACCCCAGACACAACGCCTGCTCGGCCCGAGTGGATTTCCCAACGTAACACATGCCCACGACCTGCTGACAGCTGAGGTGGGCCTAAGGCACTGGGGACACAGCAATCCCAGAGACGCAGACTATTTCACTCACCCTCAGGGCCCCCTCGGAGGCGGGTGCTACTATTATCTTAATTTTATAGATGAAGAAATGGACCTCGTGGATTTATTTGCGTGATTTTTCCCAGCTAACACAGCTAAAGTGTGAGGACGTGAACCCGGGTCTGGCCGATGGCAGAGCTGAGCCTTTGCCCCTTCGGTCTCCCGCTCGGCGGATCTGAGACGCCCGCATTTCCCTCCTTCCCACAGCCCTGGCGTTTCTGCCTCTATTCCTTTGTCCACACTGTGTCCCCAATCAGAAATGATTTTCCCGACTGCCAGGTGTGCACTCCCTACAGCATGCCCACATCCCTACCTACAGTGTCCATCCACTTCCCGCTCAGCAAAGCCTTCCTGAGCCCTTGCTGTGGGCCTGGCTCTGGTCAGGGTCACACTGGAATCAAGACAGCCCTGCCCTCATGGACCTCCAAGACCAAGCGGAGGGACACGCATTTTTAAGTAATTACACAAACACACGATCACAAACTGAGACCAGAGCAAGGGAGACGCACCGGTTGACAACAGCATGAGACACAAGGCCTGGGGAGAGGCGCCGTCCGTAAGACAGTGGCACCTGGGCTGCCACCTGAAGGATGCGAATAGGTAGGGTAAGGAAGGCAAGAGGAGCAGGAGGAGAGAAATGATGGGAGGCTCCGTGCAATGAAGCAGAAGCAGGCAGGTGTGGCTGGGGACCCCAAGAAAAAGGGAAACGGGAGGAGAGGAGACTGCTGCGTTGAACGGGGGCCTGGGTGGCCGCAGTGAGGATCCTGGATTCTACCCTAAGTGTGGTGGAAGGCTTGGAGCAGGGAGATGAGGCAATCTGATTTATATTCTAAAATATAGCTCCGGCTGCTGGAAAAAAAAAAAAAATGGATGGGGTGGGGGTGGGCAGGCAGGGGTAGAAACAGAGAGGGCACCAAGAGGCTATTTTGCAATAGCCCAGGCAAGAAAGAAGGCTGAGTTAGAACAAGGTGGTGAAAGCACCCAGTACACACTTAGACCATTCATTCCTTTCTCCTTCACATCAGATCATTAAAATGATGTCCTTGTCCCCTCCTCACATGCAAAACTCCAAGAGGGACTCGCTTTTGGACCCCCGGAGCCTAGAGCAGTGCTGACACAGAGCAGGATCGCCCACTATTGAGCAAAACACCCATGAACCCTAAGTGACACACAACCCCCAGAAGTGGGGTAGAAAGCACACAATACAGGCCCGGTGGCCACCACAGTTTCATAACATTCCAAACAGTAAAATTCGTCCCTGGGAGCCAAGCTCCGAAGTCAACCATCTCAGATCAGAGCAGCAGCACGACAGGCCCCCCTCACCTCCCAGCGAGCAACTCGGAAGACCCAGTGGCAGGACGAGGAGAAGCTGAGGACCATCAGAGCTGATGAAAGGTGAGGGAAGAGGACCCGCGCTCTCAAATGAACCGTCGCCATCGGAAACTGCCTCGCGTTTGCTAAGCCCAGCACTAAATGCAGGCCCCGCGGTGAGGGCACAAGCCATGCTGGTGTCGCACGCACAGTGAGTAGCCACGGGTGCTTTGGTCACCTCCATTTGTTATTGTCAGTAGAAAAGGACTTGGGGGGCCCTCTCTCCCCTGCAGGCTCAAAATGACGGAAAGGTGGTAAAGATGCAACTAATACACGTGTCCGGAGGAATGACTATCCAGTCCTCCACCTGCTTCTCAGGGTCTCGTGTGACCCCTGGCTGGCATCTCCCTTCGCTGAGCCCCTCCCTAACCCCAGAAATGCAGCCCGAGGCACAGCCCCCTCATCTATAGAGCCGCCTCTTCCAAGATTCAGAAGGATAATAATTCTGCATTCAGGGTCCCTTACCCTGTCTCCCTCCCAAGACTTGGCTACCAAAACATTCATCCTTCCCTGCCACATCCCTCTCTCCCTTTTCTATCCTCCCCCCACCCCTTCTCTACACACCCCCAAAGGCAGTGACAGTAGAGGCACTAACATGTTCAAAGATGAAGGGAAAGTGTCCCAAGGGAGGAGCCTTCTGCATGCAAAGTCACCACTAGAGACACGAAATGGCCCCCCCAGCCAGAACGAGAAAGAATATGCTAATGTCTGTCGCTCAGGTGGCGGGGTGTCAATCAGAAGGGTTACTAGTGGAACAGGGTGGAAGAAAAGAAGTCTGGGAGGGCAATGCGGCCCTGCCAGAGGCCACGGGGGATGGTCCCCTGCAGACAGGCCAGGCCCAGGAGGGATTCTATGCGATTTGGTATTCAGTGACGTACGTAAGGCATCCTGGGGTCTTCAGGGCGCCCCAGAATAACCTGCCTCCCCACGCTGTGCTCCCACCCACAGCGAGTTGGCCCCCGAGCTGTCACAAGCTTCCAAGACTCCAGGCAGCTTTGTTCCTGTGGCAAATAAAAAGCTGGCAGACCAGCTCTCACACAGCATCTCTGGGGAGGGCACTTGATAAGCTGGAGCTCAGGTCCCAACAACAGTGACAAATTAGGGCCTCTGGGTCGGTGAGGCCATCAACCAGAGGTGGGACCGTGGGACCGTGGGAACACAGGGGGATGTCTTCTCTTGGGGACCCTGGAAGCTGGCCAGAAGCCACTTCCCCCGGAGACGCTGATGTACAGAAAGCCCAAACAGGGAGGAAGAATGCCAGGTTCTATAAGGCGAAACCCCGACCTGAATGGCAAATAGCATTTGGGAGCAGCCAGCCGTCCGCCCCCAGAGTCTGATGGTTAGAGGCGCCCAGCTATGACATGAACAAGCCGCTGA
>NW_011892068.1:4356-6508 GCF_000151845.1 Pteropus vampyrus
GCAGACCAGCTCTCACACAGCATCTCTGGGGAGGGCACTTGATAAGCTGGAGCTCAGGTCCCAACAACAGTGACAAATTAGGGCCTCTGGGTCCGTGAGGCCATCAGCCAGAGGTGGGACCGTGGGACCGTGGGAACACAGGGGGATGTCTTCTCTTGGGGACCCTGGAAGCTGGCCAGAAGCCACTTCCCCCGAAGATGCTGATGTACAGAAAGCCCAAACAGGGAGGAAGAACGCCAGGTTCTATACGGCGAAACCCCAACCTGAATGGCAAATAGCATTTGGGAGCAGCCAGCCGTCCGCCCCCAGAGTCTGATGGTTAGAGGCGCCCAGCTATGACATGAACAAGCCGCTGAACAAAACAGACTGCCCAGAGCACACACTGACCAGCCCAGCGATACTTCACAGCCCGACTGGAAGGTTCCTCCGACCAGGATCAGGACAAGGCGAATGCGGAACTGGATGACGGCTTGGAAGCCATGAACAAAAACGCTGGCGACCCTGCAGCAGTCCCAGACACACATTAGAGCCACATTCTGCGCACGTCTGCACTCCCACTCAATGGCAACCGTCCCCCAACCCTTGGATTCTTGAACCAAGGACAGTCACCTGAGTGAAAGGAGCTACCGGTGCTGGCCTGGACCGCAGACATGAGCGAGGCTTGCCAGACCGCCCTCCTGGGGATTTCAGCTGAGACCCAGAGAGAAGTGCTGGTTGGGATGGAGGCGCCCAGGGCTGAGGCGATGATGCTGGCACCTCAGCCAAGCACAGGCCAAAAGGGGAGGAGGCGAGAATGACGAGGGAGCAGGGACAGACCAGGAGAGAGAGGAGACAGGGGCAGATCCCTGTAAGAAGAGTGGGGGCACAGAGTGAGAAGATGGAGGGACCCCACCAGGTCAAGAGGCCTCTCCCTTCTGAGCCCGGCTCCCAGGCCCACAGCGGCCCAGCACACTGTGGTCCCAGCGGTGCCTCCAGGGGGCCTTGGCGTGTGCCTGGCACCCTTCGCCACAAACCTGAGAGGAAGGTGATGTAATAACGGCCACCCCTTCCTCCTGGGCTGCGGTCAAGAGAGCGAATGCGTTTACCTGGTCAGTCACCCTACGCTCTGGACTCACTGCAAGGGCTTGGTAGGTGTGCATCACCATCACCACCACCCACTTTCCAGAAAGGGCAACGAGCCTGGCATAAGTCTCAGCCCCGCACTCTCATGAGCCACGATGCACACAGGGAGCCCTGCTCGGAGCCATAACCTGCCCAGCTCCCACAGCCACCTGGAGCGGGACTGCTCTGACCCCGCTCTAGACGGCTGCCAGCCAACAGCCCACCTGCCTCTGCCCTTGGGCCAGCTTGAGTGCGTTTCTGCTCCCTGCACGGTGACAAGAACAATGGTCCATCGTGTGGTTCAGAATGAGCAGCTGGTGAGCCCCCGTCAGTTTCTTAAACCTGGCCCTGGGAAGATGAGAAGGGCACTCACATCAGGCCCATCCTCGCTGACCCGGTGGCGCTGTGGGGAAGTGACCGAGCACATCACTGTACCAGGCACTGAGTCAGCGGCACTGCACGCCCACGCCTCGGGGTGGGCCAGGCTCGCCCACGTGCGCCCCACCCCACCGCTCCCCATAAGCCGCTCCAGCTCACGACAGTAACAAAGCACACACAAGTCAGCTCGGCAGCACGGAACGGGTCAGGACTGCTGCCCGCTCCACAGGCAGGTGTCAGACAGCCATCTCCCGGGCACTCTGCTGCTAAGGCTGCCAGGGCCCTCAGAGCTATGGGTCTGTCACCTCCCTCTTCCTAAGCTGTGGTCAGCTTTACATGACCAAGTTCAACAATTCACTGGCAAGAAAAAAACAGGCCTGAGGGCCCCCTGGTGACTTGCCAGCCCATTCTGCCCAACAGTCACTTAGGCACAAAGCACCCAGGCTCAGCAAGAAGCAAAGCCAAGCCCTCTGTCACTTCTGTCTCCACAAGCCCCTGCTGCCCTGGGCCCTGGCTTCCCTGCTCCTACCCCTCCCGGCAAAGGTGACCCAGACACCCCTGCTGGTTCTCGGAGCCCAAGCTCCCGTAGAAGGAAGGAGCAGTCCAGAAACACCCACTAGAAACACTCACCTGCAGGGCTGTAGGATCCCACTCCGCTGACCGGAAAGAGGAC
>NW_011892069.1:0-2172 GCF_000151845.1 Pteropus vampyrus
TTATTATTTTATATTAGTTTCAGGTATACAGCACATTGGTTAGACATTTATATAATTGAGGAAGTGATGCCTCCGATTACTCTAGCACCCATGTGGCTCCACAGTCATTACACTACTACTCAGTATGTTTCCTATTGTACTCTGTCCCCATGACTGTTTTGTAATTTGTACTTCATCCCTTCACCTTTTTGACCCAACCTCCAAACCCCTCCCCTCTGGAAATCACCAGATTGTCCTCTGAATCTATGTCTGTTTTCATTTAGTTTGTTTGTTTCTTTTGTTCCTTGGATTCTACATATAAGAGAAATCATATGATATTTATCTTTCTCTGTCTAACTTGTTTCACTCAGCATAATATCCTCTAGGTCCATCCATGTTGTTGCAAATAGTAAGATTTCATTTCTTTTTATGGTTGAGTAATATTCCATTGTATATATGAACCATAACTTCTTTATCCAATCATCTACTGATGGGCACTTAGGTTGCTTCTATATCTTGGATATTGTGAATACTACTGTCATGAACATAAGGGCACATAGATCTTTATGAACTAATGTTTTGGTTATCTTTGGATAAATACTCAGAAGTGCAATTGCTGGATCAAAAGGTAGATTCATTTTTAAGTTTTTGAGGAACCTCCAAACTGTTTTCTATAGTGGCTATACCAGTTTGCATTCTGACCAACAGTGTACAAGGGTTCCCTTTTCCTCACATCCTTGCCAACACTTGTTGTTTTTTGATTTATTGATGCTAGCCAATTGATAGGTGTTAGGTGATATCTCACTGTGATTTTAATTTGCATTTATCTGATGACTAGTGATGCTGAACATCTTTTTCTATGTCTATTGGCCATCTGTATGTCCTCTTTGGAGAGATGTCTATTCATTTTTTAATGAATTGTTTGTTTTTTGTAGTTGAGTTGTATGAGTTCTTTATAAATTTTGGATATTAACCCCTTGTCAGATGTATTATAGACAAATATCTTCTCCCCTTCAGTAGGGTTTTTTGTTTGTTTTTGTTTTTGTTTGTTTTATTGATGGTTTCCTTTGCTGTGTAACACCTTTTTAGTTTGATTTAGTCTCATTCGTTCATTTTTGCTTTTGTTTCCCTTGCCTGAGGTGATATATCAGGAAAAAATTACTAATAGCGATATCAGAGAGTTTACTACCTATGTTTTCTTCTAGAAGTTTTATGGGTACAGGTCTTACATTTAAGTCTTTAATCCATTTTGAGTTTATTCTTGTATATGGTGTAAGAAAGTGGTCCAGTTTCTTTTTTTTTTTTTTTTTTTTTTTTTGCATGTATCTGTTTAGTTTTCCCAGCACCATTTGTTGAAGAGATTGTCCATCCCATTGTATGTTCTTGCCTCCTTTGTCATAGATTAAATGACCCTTTAGCATGGTTTTATTTCTGGGCTCTCTATTCTGTTCCATTGATCTATGTATATATTTTTATGCCAGTACCATGCTGTTTTGATTACTCTAGCCTTGTAGTATAGTTTGATATAAAGTAGCGTGATATCTTTAATTTTATTCTTCTTTCTCAAGATTGTTGTGGCTATTCAGGATCTTTTGTGGTTCCATATAAATTTTAGGATTATTTGTTCTAGTTTTGTTAAAAATTTCATTGGTATTTTGATAAGGATTGCATTGAATCTATAGATTGCTTTGGATAGTATGGCCATTTTAACAATGTTGATTCTTCCTACCCATGAACACCATGTATGCTTTCATTTATTTGTATCTTCTTCAATTTATTTTTTCAATGACATATTTTTCTGAGGACAGTTATTGTATTTCATTGGTTAATTCGATTCCTAGGTATTTTATTGTTTTTAATGCAATTGTAAGTGGGATTGTTTTCTTAATTTCTTAATTTTTTTATACATTGTCATTGATGTATAAAAGTGCAACTGACTTCTGAATATTAATTTTGTATCCTGCTACTTTACTGAATTCATTTATCAATTATAACAGTTTTTTGGTGGAATCTTTAGGGTTCTCTATATATAGTATTATGTCATCTGCAAATAATGACAGTTTTACTTATTCCTTTTCAATTTGGATGCCTTTTATTCCTCTTTCTTATTTGACAGCTGTAGCTAGGATTTCCAATATTATGTTGAATAGAAGTGGTTAACGTGGCATCCTTGTCTTGTTCCTGATCTTAAGG
>NW_011892069.1:3627-3938 GCF_000151845.1 Pteropus vampyrus
TTCTGAAAATATCTATAAAATCTATCTGTCTAGTGTGTCTTTTAGGCCCATTGTTTCCGTGTTGGTTTTTTGTCTGGAAGATCTGTCCATTAGTGCCAATGGGGTGTTAATGTCTCCTATTATGAGTGTATTACTGTTGATCTCTCCCTTTACATCAGTCAATAATTGCTTTATATATGTAGGTGCTCCTGTGTTGGGTGCATATCTGTTCACTAGGGTTATGTCTTCTTATTATATTGATACCTTGATCATTATGTATTGCCCTTCTCTTTCTTATTATAGACTTTGTTTTAAAGCTTACTTTGTCTGAT
>NW_011892069.1:6218-8152 GCF_000151845.1 Pteropus vampyrus
TCAACACAGGCAAGATGACACCCACCTGCAGATTGCTCTAGAGGGGACCAACAAAGCAGCTGGCCCTCTAGCCCACGCCCTGGTGCCATGTACTTCAGTCTTTCCCCATATGTCTCTTGAGCCTCCCAAGCAGCTGACCTTCCACTGACACCCAGGGTGAGTGTGAGCAAATAAGTCTGTGTGTGGGCCTTTTAAGGGGACATCTGGGTTTTCAAGTTCCTTCCGTCTCACCCAGATGGCCAGAATCCCTACTGATTTTTAGTCAGTTTTTGTGAGAACTCTTCACTGGGCTGGGGAGCCCTTGTGCAGGGTTGTCCCTTCGTTCTTCAAGAAGGGGGTCTCTGCAGCCAGCTCTCCCTCCTGGTGCTCAACTGCCGTGTGTGGGTGTGAGACCAGCCTGCTTCATGTCTCTACCCCTACTACTGGTCTCTATGTGGTTTATTCTTTATATCCTCAGATGTATGTGTTATGATCAGCTGTACTTCAAGTGGTTCTTCACGTTGTTTGTTTTATAATTCGGTTGTAATTTTAATGCAGTCATGGAAGGAGATGAACGCTGCTTTTACCTAGGCCACCATATTGACCGGAATCTTCGCACAGTAATTTACTTTTTATTTGCAAACACAATCAAGGTAGAGAAAAAGTGCCTAATTTTAAACAATATGCTAAGCTGGTATTTATTTGGCAGCGGTACTACATAAAATTGGCTTACTTTTACCTGGGCATTTCAGTGTGAATATTCAGCACATTAGTTGTTCCTGGGATTCCCTTAATGCCTAGATTATTTCATGCCTGAATTATTTCACAGCATATGCTGAATATAAATACTAAAATCTATAAAAATCACAGCTTATCTACAGATCCAAAACCACTAGGATTAATTGAGGTTTAGGGACTTGGAAAATGTCACAGGGCTTTAGTGGTGGCATAAGAAATTAAACTAAATCTTCTGCTTTCAAGAATGGAGCTTTTATCATCATGTCAGGATATTCCCTTACCTGTATTTTATGGTCTGGTGATGGATTTCTAGAGTAGAATGTCAGATTTAGGACGACAGATACTAAAATTGATCAGGGTTGTGACACAAGTAGTTTTAATTTATGTTAATCTTGATTCCAATTTATGAGAATTTTCTTATTGCTTTTTTTTATTGTATAATGACTCTTATTCAATGAAAAATAATTGGAAATTATAATAAAGCTCAAAGGAAGATACCACCTATATCCCACTGTCTAAAATAGCATTTATTAATGTGTTGAAATTTATTGTTTTATGCTTTTCTAAACATGTACAACTTTTAGAGATTTAAAGCTTATTAAAACTGACATCATTTTTATTGAACAATTATCATGACCTATTCTTCATATCAGTAAGTTTGGATCTTTAATAGTGGATAGTAGTCAAATGTAGTGATGATATTTTACTAAAAGTGCATACAGAAATATGTAATTCAATAAACCTTTTCAGAATGCAGATGACATTTCTCCTAAGATCAGGAGCAAGTCAATGAATAATTGGTATTTGAAATAATAATAATAAAAAAATTATCCTTTATAGTAGAACCAAATAGAATAAAATACTATAATAATATCTATCTGTGAAAAAATAAATCCTATGGAAAAAATCAAAGAAGGTGTAAACAAATAAACTTAATTTTTTGCCCAATTTGATTTATTTATGAATACAATTCCAATTAAATCCAATTTATTTTGTAATTGTCAACAAACTGAAACTAAAGTTTATAAAGAAAAGCAAAAAGCCTAGAATATTCAACACAATATAGACAAAGGAAAACAAAGTTGGAGGATTTACACTACACTCTTCAAGGCTTGCTGTAAAACTACAGTAACCTTGTTTTCTAAAGCCATTCTCTAATAAAAGGAACAAGGGTTCTGATAAAAATGAACTGGAACTTTAAGCGAACATAATCATTC
>NW_011892070.1:0-2929 GCF_000151845.1 Pteropus vampyrus
GGTTCTCTTCTCCGCAGTAAAGGGAGTCAGGGTCCCTTCGTTTGTGTCCGGGCACCTCGTTTGACACCAGCAAACCCCGCCAGGGCTAGGACCTGCAGTAGGCTTCGAGCCGCCTGCCGAGCCCTCGGCCATAGAGCGGCAGCAGCCTGCATGGTGCCTTTGTAAGTTGGCACTGGGCGGTCGGGCCGAAGGCGGGCCGTGTCGGGAGGAGCCCCCTGGCAGAGGAAGGACGGTACGTGAGAAGCGAGTGGCACCTGCTCTGCCTCACGCAAGGCTCCTGCCCCAGCGGACCCAGCCAGGCCGTGAGTGTGCAGCTGAGTGACTAGTGGGGGTGCTTAGATGAGTGGCTTGGCTCTGTACCGCCAGCCAGTGGCAGAGGCCCCACTTCCGGAAAGAGAAGATGCTGCCTAACTGACGGCCCGCCCAGCGCTCGGCTGGTGGTCCACCCACAGCGCTTTGCCCCCCTGCCCGTCGCTTTGCAGAAGTGGCTCTCCCTCGTCCCGGTCCTCGTGTGCTCAGGTGTCCTCGCTCTATTGTCCTTTAAGTAAGAGGGGTTTGGTGGCCTCTTGAAGTCTGCCAGGGGATAGGTAGCGATGAGGCCTGAGATGGGATAGGGCCTTCCGGCAGCTGAGCCGTCCTTGCAGATTGCCCGCTTCCAGCCCAGAGCAGGGAGCGCTCGCTTGAGCTGTGCACAAGTGGCCGTCCCCCTCATCTGTCTGTGATCTGCTCGCACCGTCCTTGACGCTGCCTTCCCTGTTCTCTTCAGAGCTCTGTTTTCTGGTTGTGAAAGTAACATGCCCGTTGCCAGAACAGGTGGAAGGAGCGGCCGTGGCCGACGCCTGAGTTTAGCCTCACAGACTTCTCTGTGTGCATTTACTCATATTTTTCTCTTTTAATAACAAAATGAGATCATACTTTTTACATGACAACCGTCATAGACTCACGCGTGTCAGAAATAGAGATCCGAGTCCTCACTTGTGCTCCATAACGTTCATCGTCTGATGTATGGTTATTTATTTAACCATTGCCTTATTAGTGGCCATCTAAGTTGTTTATGGTTTTCACTAGTATATGCTTTTATAATGAACATTCATAATTTGTGTGTGTAGTGTAACTTTTTAAATTTTTTTTATCATGTCAAAATACACACCACATGCAGTGTTCCGTTTCAACAGTCATAAATGTGCGGCGGTCCCATGGCACTGAGCACGTCCAGTGTCGTGCGACCGTCACCCCTCTCCACTTCCGGAACTTCATCATCCTGAACTGAAAATCCGTGCCCGTTAAATGCCACCTTCCCCCCCGCCTTCCCCAGGCCCTGCTGACTTCTAATCTGCTTTGTGTCTCTGTGCATTTGACAATTCTAAGCGGCTCGTGTAAGTGGAATCATACAATATTTGTCCTTTTGTGAACTTACTGGTTTTTACATTATAGAAATAGTATACATACTTTGGAAAAATCAGATAGTACAGAATAAATTCAAAGGTGAAAATGAAAATCAGTCATCATTCCATTACCCAGAGAAAACCACTGACTGTTCGGTGTTATATCTTACACCTTTTCTGTCATAGCATATGTAAAAATACAATCCTTTGTAGATTTTTTAAAATGCTCGTAATATTTATTGTTAGCGAAGGTGATGGGAAAAGGTGCAACCCTTTTAGTGAGCACTTTGGAAATATGTGTCAGCAGTCTTAAAATGCTCCCTCTTTGGAATAGTGATTCTGCTCCTTGCTAATAAGAATATGCCCTAAAGAAATAGTGTGAGCAAACATTTGTGTACAGAAGATACTCATTATCATATTAAAAGAAATTGGAAAGGCATTAAGGAGTTAATGATATAAAATGGTGCAGTGTCCTGTGTAGATTACAAATGATAAACATAAAGAAAAATGGAAAGAATAATATAGTCGTGAAAACCTGGATACCACTCAGCTAGATTCAGTTGCTAATGTTTTGCTTTTAGTTTCGGGGAGGGAGGCATGATGCTGGCATGATGCTTTAAAAATGCAACAGAGTTCATTTGTTGTATTTGGTTCTATGTCTCTTAAAATCTAGGACTTGGTAGATTATGGCTTGTCACCTGTTTTTATAAATAAAGTTTCGTTCCACACCTCATCTATGTATTATCTGTGGCAGCTTTTGTAGAATTTTTACAACTCTACAGTGGGAGACTTAGAGTTTAAACAGACCATGTGGCCTATAAAGCCAAAAAAATGTGCCGTCTGGTTCTTTATAGAGAACGTTTTCCAACTCGATCTAGAACAGTTGACTACTTTTTTTTAAGTGTCCAGGCCACTTATATTATAAAATAGCTCATATTCTGTGTTTGTTAGATTGTTTCTTATGGTGACCTTTTTTTTCATCCTGTTTCATTTTTATTATTTAGACTTACAGTAAAATTTATTCTTGTTTCCTCATTGTGTATTTTTTAAAAATATACATATAGTAAAATTTATTTTTATTATACAATTCTGTGAGTTGTCCGTGTTTTGTTTTTATTTACAGTTTATGAATTTTTACAAAGGCATAGGGTTGTGTAACCACCATCACAATTAAGATACATTAAAGTTTCATCACCCCCCCACCCCCAAAATACCCTGTGCCTTCTAGTCAGTCCCCCACCAGCAGCCCCTGACCCGTGTCCCATCCTTATAGTTCTGCCTTTCCAGTAATGTGGTACACAGGCAGACCTTGTGGACAGTGAGGGGTCAGGGCTCCAGACTGCCTTAATAACATAGTATCACAGTAAAGCGAGTTGTGACCTTGTTGCTGGCAGAGGGTCTTAGACGAGTCTCTATATATTCTGGATACAAGTTCTTTATTAGTATATGATTAGCAAAATTTTCTCCCATTCTGTGTGGTATCCTTTAAAGTACAGTTTTTAATTTTTATGAAATACAATTGATTGATTTTCTTTTTTCACATA
>NW_011892070.1:4917-7022 GCF_000151845.1 Pteropus vampyrus
CATTTCCACGGCTGAACCACGTCTCCCAGGCCCTCTGCATGCCAGCCCTGGCCCCTCCTGTGAAAGGCAGGCGGCACAGCCTCCTCATGGAAGCCGCTTCTGCGGCAGTGTGTGTCCCCTCAGGTGGCGAAGGCTGCAGCCTAGGACGTGTTGGAATGAATCACTGCCTTTCTCAGTTGAAGAGTCATAAATAATTACTACTGCCGTTTGCCAGGCACTGCTGCTTCGCGCTAGGCACTGTTAAGAGTATTCGAGGTGCATCATCTCTTTTAATGCCTATGATGATAGATGTTATTTTCGTTTTATGTGGGGAAAGTAAGGTTCAGAGAGGCCAGAGGATCCGTCCAAGGGCACACAAGTGCCAAGGGCCAGAGCAGAGAGACATGACAGAAACGGCTCCACACACAGCCACGTGGCCCCTGAGGAGTGAACGCGGCCTGTGGAGGACCGTCTGCCCACGTTGCTTGCAGAAGATCTGGGTTAGGCTTTTCCTGTTCCTTTTTTCCTGCATTCCGCACTGGCGCTGAGGCCCTGTTCTCCTCCGCAGGCGCTGTCTCAGAGGGACCCTCCCCACAACAACTTCTTCTTCTTTGATGGCATGAAGGGGCACGGGATCGTGGAGTGCCTCGGCCCCAAGTGAACCCAAGACGTGGAGCCCCGGAGACGCCGACCCCCAGCGCGGCCCCGTCCCCCTCCCACTACGAGGCGTCTCCAGGCAAGGGAGGACAATGCTCCAGACCAGCACACAGCCGACCCCTGCAGGCGGCGGGACTGGGCGGACGCGCTCCTCTCGAGGGCCGGCCGCTACCGAACATCACGGGGCGTGGGGCCTGGCCGTCTGCCAGCTCCCCTGAGTCGCGATCACCTGAACGCACCCCGCCGACGCCTCTCTTTCGGGGTGCCGTCACGGCGTCTCCAGGCCCCGGGGGTGCCGCTGGAGGTGCCTGCCAGGAACTGACAGGCCTGGTTGCCTAGGAGCCTCTTGCCACTCTGCTGGACTTATTCCCCACCTGATGTCACACAGAGAGGAGCTCGGCCTCCTGTGGGAATAAGGCCCGGGCCCGGTGGAGCACCAGCGGGGCCGCAGCTCCTCGTGCAGACAGGTGCCCCGGGAGAAGACATGGCAGGCGGAATGCGTCTCCTCCAGAGTCTGAGATCCTGCAAAACAACAGGTGGCATCTGCTGTGCCGTTCGTGAGTGCTGCTGGGGGATTAGCGGCTCCAGCCTGAACCGGGGAAGGGGGGAGATGGGACCACGTCCTCCCAGGCACAGGGGCGAGGCCTTGCGAGTCGGATTTAGTTGGGAAATGTGTTTGGAAAGGCAGCCCCCCCGGGGCTTCTGACCTGTCGGGGCCCAGCTGGGATGGGGGCGCGTCTTTTGAACAGAGCCCCCCATCTCCGATGAGGCGCAGGCTGCTCTGGAGGCTGTTACGTTTGAGGGTCGCGTTGGGCCTTCATTTACCCCTGAATGGCAGCTGTTTGTGTTTTTATATATTTTCTAGATTTCCATGGTTCTTTTAAAAAGAAATGATAAAAATAAAGTTATTTGCTTTAGATTTGTTTGCTCTTCGTCCACATTTGACACTTTCGCTGACAGAGTGATCCCAGCAGTTCTGACGATTGTCTGGATTCCGACTTGACGCCGAGATCCCTCCCCTCCGACACCGTCCCTGCCACCGTGCTGCTGGGTGTCAGGCACATCACTCCCGCTCTAGAGCACGAGCTTCTGATTCCACTTGTCTGTCGAATAACACAGTTAAACAGTGGCTGTTCTCACT
Organism: Pteropus vampyrus; assembly: GCF_000151845.1. Classification (NCBI taxonomy): domain Eukaryota; kingdom Metazoa; phylum Chordata; class Mammalia; order Chiroptera; family Pteropodidae; genus Pteropus; species Pteropus vampyrus. The sequence goes on from NW_011892070.1 coordinate 6,695, forward strand.
GATGAGAATAATGAAATAAAAATAGAAAAGGAATAAAACACGATTCCGATGCTGCCTAGATCTGTGTGCCGGGCCCTGTGCGGAGTGCAAGCGAGCCGTGGCCTCTCGTAAAGTTAAGTTTAGGTGTACGTGCCCTGGTCCCTCACCTGCACGGGTCAGAGCCGTTGCTGGAACGCCACATTCGGCTCCACTCGGTGGTCTGGGTGTGTCCAGGTCTCACCGGCAGCTCCTCCCTGGTGTAAGATCATGTGAGGTTTGGGCCTGGCCGTTCCAGTGAATAAATCAGCTCCTTTCTATTTAAATCCTGGAGCACTTGGTGAAAAAGAAC
>NW_011892070.1:7072-8263 GCF_000151845.1 Pteropus vampyrus
TCTTCCTTCCCCTCTGCAGCCCATCCAGGTGAGCTTTCCGCACCTGAGCTGGACATAGTGCCCTCAGGATGCTGTCCGCTCTCCCCTAACTGTGCTGGTTGGTTATCTGGTGCTTACGGGTGCCAGGTATTCCCATGACTCTGTGAAAAGGGTACTGTCGTGATCCCATCTGTGGGCGGGACACCACTGAGGCCCTGAGAAGGGACTCCAGAACCCGTGCCCGGAACTTCTGTGGGGTTCCTCTGACCACACCGTGGCTCCATGGCTCCCCCTCATCACTGCGCACGCTGTGGGTACTCACGGGAGGAAGGGGCGCACTTCCAGTGGGGCCCCACAGGGCTCCGAACAGGCCACCGGTGACCACGCTAGACAGGTATCACAGGCCCTCTCAAAGGGAGGCAACTCGCTTGAGGCGTAAGAAGTCACTAGCACGCCCGTTTGAATTTGTTCCAGAAGAACATCTGGACTGCCGAAAGCACAGCACACCCCACATGTATCTTACTCTCTTTGGGGACTTTGGTATTTTCCCAAAGATGTTAAATTTACCTTTTGCTTGACTACTTTAGTGGACTTGCAGTGATGGTTTGTCTTTTTCTTGTACGGGCAGAGTCGTGCCTGGTTAAATGATCGTCCAAGTCCATTTACATGTCAAGTTCGAGCTTAGGAGGCTGTGGAGACCCAGCTCTCACTGCTCTGTCCTGGGGCCTGCGGGCCTGCTCTGGACACATCCCGCTCGCTCTGGTCATCCTGCCATCGCAAGGCTTGTTTCTCTCTCCTTTTCTGATCCTTTCCTCTGGCCCAATTTCTTCTTTTCCCAACTCTGACCTTCTGTGTCCTGGGCAGCAGGACGAGCACCGAGGTGCTGTGGACAGGGACAGAGAGGAGCATGCAACGGCCAGGCCTGTCTTCTTGGCCGGCGCCGTCCGCTTAGCCCGGAGAGATGTGGAAATTGCGGTTCATGTGCCGAGAGTGAGAAAGGGTGGTGGCCTCCCAGAGAGCTGTGTTAGGGGGTCCGGGACTGTCCGGGACCCGGCAGGAGAGGGCGCAGGGACGGAAACGTCAGGGGCGAGGTGGACGGCATGGATTCGTAGCCCTCGATAGCCACGGCAGCAGTGGTAGACGACATTTCTTGCAAGGCCACTGCGTGCCACCCAGGCCGCGTTCTCCCCGCGGAGGGACGCGTTCGTCCTC
>NW_011892071.1:0-1101 GCF_000151845.1 Pteropus vampyrus
GCTTAAAATCTCCAGCTCACAAAACAGTTTCCTCTAAACCATATTTTTCTAATCTTCATCAGCATCTGCTTCAACATTTCCTCAAAAGGCTGCCCATTGAATTGTTGGACAGTGTTCGTTTTTAAAGTATTATTCCTGGGGCAGGGATAGCTTTTGGCTTCTGAGAGGTCTACATGTGTGAGCTTTAATTTTATATCCTAAACCATCTCTGTGATAGCCTTTCACCTTCTCAGTGGTGGCTAGTGTGTTCCTGCAAATCCCATAGCTTAAAGTTCCCCGTTTCTCAAGCATCCCAGTCCTGTTTACTCTTATTTAAATGTCGCCATCTTGTGGCTATTTAAATCATTGTCTATAAAATTCTAGTGGTTATTACAGCTCTAAGAAATACATGATCACTGTTAGGCCTGAGAGCTGAAATTAATCTAAGAGTATATTGTATCTTGCAGACTGGAAGTTCTCTGCTCAGAGTGGTCAAAAACTCTTGCTTGGGAAAACTGACACTTTTCTAAATTGAGTCACAGATTGGGGTAGGAGATCAAAGCCCAAACTGGCAAAGCCCAGCCAAGAGAGACGGGGTCGGTGCTGGTCCTTTTTAGTTTCTATCTCGATCCCATCTTTATCTGTGTGATTTTTCGTGCTGTGGATGGTAATTCGTGTGCCTCGAGCAGCTGTCATATGGCGTCGGCCACGTTTTAGGATTCCTACCTAAAAGGAAAATCTCCATTTCCCTTAAATGGTGACGATAGAGATGCCACACAGTGAATGGACAACCTTCTGGCTTCAGGGGAGCCTAGTTCTTTCCAGAATTATGAGCGTCGAAAAATCGCTTTGATTTAAGGACAACAAGTCCCTCTGCTTATAGGTCCTGAGGCCCAGAAGCGACCCCAAGCATTGGGGTGGAGACGGCAGGAACTGCATGTGAACACCCAAGATTTCGTAGAACCTTAGAATGGAGTATCTAGAATTCTCCAAAAGAAATGACAGCAAAAGTAATGGGCTCATTACCTCCCACGTACCTCACCAGTAGAGGACAGAGGACAGGCTCTGCTCTGCAGGGAAGCAGGGCTGTGGTGTTAGCCCAGGGCTTAGCCCCCCAAACAC
>NW_011892071.1:2441-3950 GCF_000151845.1 Pteropus vampyrus
GTTAGCCCAGGGCTTAGCCCCCCAAACACTGGTCACTAAGGGATTAAGATCCCTCTCAACACTTTGGCATAGCCAGAGCAGGGGTCCTTTCTAGAGGATGTGAACAATGAGCAAGGCAGTTCATAGCGACATTAAGCCTCAAAGGCTTCTCAAGCTCGGAAGCCCAGAAATGCCCCAGAAGCCCTCGGGGCAGCCACCACCACAGCCTGTCCCGTCAATTGTGGTTGCAAACTGCAGCCCGACTCCACAAACCGTTGGCCCCTCGTCCCTGCTCCGCCCATGCGAACCTCCGTGGCACGTCCTGGGCCCCAGAGCTAAGGAGTACCTCTCTCTCCCTGACCCTTGACCTGTCCTCAGAGCCCAGTTCAGCCGACCTGACCAGTTAAAGCTCTTCACACCTGGTGACCTGAGTGTTGAGAATGTGACACTCGGTGGGATAAATAAATGTCATTGAAAGTAGAGACCCAGGTGAGGAGAGTAAGGACTGCATTGGATGTGGCATTTGGGGCAACCAAGTTCTCCAGTGTCCTCTGGATGCCTTATATATACTGAGCAAGTCGAGAGACCTTCCAGCTGCCTGTCCCAGATCAAAGACTTGAAGGAATGAGGTGGCCATGGGAAGCAAATTTAGTTCTATTTAATTCGATGTTTTGAGCTTAGTCCCTTACAAACACAGCCTCTCCCTTTATCACATATCGTACATGTGGCTTTCTGCCTCTGCCTGAGAGGGAAAATTGGGCAAAAACGTTAGGAGAAGAGACAGACAGGAGCCCCCGCCAGGGCCAGCATGAGACGAGGATGGTCCACAGGGCGCTCCTCTGAATGCGAACCCCCTCCTCCCCACGCGGCATCCCTTCAAATGAGCTGGAGCATTGGACTTCTCAGTGAGTGATCGACTGCCTCACACCCAGCCTTGGATCCAGATTCTGTCAGAAAACGTGTGGTCCCACCAGTTTTTCTAAAGCTTTAAGGGATGCACTGCATAGCGGGTCGTGGAAGAGCCTGTATGGAGTATGGGCAGTGCCCAGGCCTTCGGTGTCACAGCCTGGGTCATGGGAAGTGGCACAGACGGGGGACTTTTGGGGAGCCAAAGCAGGGGGTAGTTTCTGTGTTTGATGCTGAGGGGAGGGCCGAGCAGAGAAGGGCCTGGGCATGCGACGTGAGGAGACAGTGTCAGGCTCTAGTCTGCAGGGTGGCAAGGAGCCAAGAGAGGGCCCCCTGCCCAAACAAGAGGACAGCCAGGGGGAGGCACCTCAGGGTGGCAGTGCCCGCGTCCGAGAGGGCCATCGGCGAAGCCCTGAAGCCTGCAGGGCTCTCGTCCTGGGGCTCCACTTTGCCTCCGGAGGACTCCACGCAGGGCCCCCGGGGAGTAGGCATGACTTCCGGAATCAAGCCTGTCGTGTTTTCCACCACCTCCTGCAGGAGGAGGAGAAGGATGGGTGAAGGTAGACGCCCCCCACCTTATTTCCTTTTCTCAGATCTTCCTTGGCTATCCCCAGCCCCTGCAGC
>NW_011892071.1:7945-8629 GCF_000151845.1 Pteropus vampyrus
GCCTGTCAATCAGAAGGCCTTGTGTGGGGTCACCCTGGGTCCAGACTGTCCATAAAGCAATTAAGCTCTCTCTCGGGTCCCCCTTCGGTCATCTCCGCTCTGCCGATAGTTCCAGCGGCCCCTGACTCCCAGCCAAGCGTAATCTTGTGCTACAGAATAACTAACTATTCCTAAGACATATTCCCGTATTCCCACACGCAGAAGGGAAAGCTTCAGCTCCGCGCGCCCCCCACCCCTTACCTGTACTGCACGGCCTGCAACGCCCGCCCAGTCAGGTGGGTGTGGAGCAGGTAGCCATACACCTGTATGTCGGGCACAGGGGCCCCGTTCATCTGTGACAGGGAAGAGGTGCATCGGCTTGTTGAGAACTGTCACCTGGCCCTGCTCCTTGATTTGCCTCCCTTACTATCTGACCCTAACTCTTAGGACCAACGCAAACCCCTGTGGCCCTTCTGGGCCCTCCTGGCCCGTCTTCCCGCTGCACTTCCCCGGACCGCGAAGCCGGGACCGCGAAGCCCGGACCGCGAAGTCTGGACCGCTCCCCTCCCTCGCAGGACCCAGACTAGCGATTTCCCTGAGCGCCAGGCCGCAGTCGTGCGGAGTCGGGGGCTCGGGCCGTGCGGTGGGGAACCGGGTTTGCCTCCCGGCGTCACCTCTTCAAACTTCTCGGTCTTGCACAGCCCG
>NW_011892072.1:0-5044 GCF_000151845.1 Pteropus vampyrus
TGTGGCGCTGGTAGCTTCCATCGCAGAGTGTAAATTTATTTATTAACTATATCTCCAAACTGTTCTGTTTAAAGAGACAAATTTAAGAGGGAGGGACGGGTGAAGGGAATCGTGTCCCAGTCGCCCCAGGGTGGCAGTGCCTCTGCTGCGGGTCCTGCCCACAGCCTGGGCCTCAGATTCACCGTTTTGTCCCCCGCAAGCCATGCTCATTCTTTTGCTGCGAGCGCTCCCGCGGCTGGTACAGGAGAGTCAGAACGACTTATTCGTGGCCCTGCACCCGCTGAAAGCCATTTGCGTTTTTCAAAGAGGATTCTGATTAAGCCAGTACTGTCCAACTGGCATCTTAGGCCATGGGAAGGAGAGGATGGCGTTGGTAGTGTTAATGGGTGACCTTTTCTGAGAGTTCCCTGCGTGCTGGGCACTATTCTGGCTCTGCAGCTGCGTGTTACCCGTGCGGTCTCCCTAGCACCCCAGGAGAAAGGCGCATTGTGCAGAGGAGGGGCTGAAGCACAGAGGTGACATCCTGCCCGAGGTCACTCACTCGCAGGAGAAGAGCAGTCCAGAGCAAGGAGTCTGACTCGACTCGGGTCTGAAGGAAGGAAAGGACTCAGGGTCAGGCACGCTGGGGTGCAGTGAGCACCTCGAAAGTAGGCCAGGCCTGTGTGGAAATGTGGCCCCTGGAGACCAGACTCCCAAACATTTTCCCTCCTCACTGTTCTTTTAAGTTTCTGAGCTGACAAGGTTATGAAACAGGACGTTACCTCGTATCCCCGTGTGTCGGGACCGCAGGAGGCACGCACGAGGACGGGGCAGGGCACGAGGGCCCTTTAGCTCACGTTAAGATGCTGAGCTTCTGGGAGATAAACTAAACATTTTTATAGCGAAAACTTTAGTATTTAAATGAAAAATTGGGGGTAGATTCAGTTTTGGTTTATTATAATTGTTTTTCTATGATGCATGTTCTTTTTGTTTTTCCTTCATTACCAAATTTTTCTGTTTATTTCGTGCAGCTGTACATGTACGGCGTCTCTAAACACTGCGTAAAAATTAACAGCAAAAACGCAGAGTCTTTTCAGTTTCACGTTCAAGATTATTTTGGTAAGGAAAGTTTGCGGGCTGGAAAGGGAATCCAGTTGGCTGACGGTGGCTGGCTTGTACCCTCCGATGATGGAAAGGCTGGAAAGGAAGAATTTTATAGGTACTCTATGCAAAAAGAGTTTGTGTTTCCATATATTCCATCATCCCTCTCTTCCTCACAAGTCCCTCTTTTTTCTCTTTCCTTATCACTCTTGAACTTAAAAAGTTGGCTGGGGATCAAATTTTTATACGTTGAATTATTTTAAGTTCATTATGCTTCGGTTGACATTCTGTTGAAATTTTTTAAATAGTGAGTTATGTGTCATTTAGGATTTAATGAATTGGTCTTTCTTAAATTGGGACATGTTTCTTATGCATTTACAAAAGAAAGACTGATAAGAACAGTTAAATTTGAGTCAGCCTGATTATAGGCCCACGTATACACTTACATTATAGTCTCTTCCATTGTGTATGTCAGTAAATATGAAATACAGATACTAAAAGTTAAGTGTAAATACTTAATATCAATAAAATATTCAGTATCAGCATATCGAATAATTAGTAAACTCCAGTGCCTTGAAACATCAGCAATTTAAAGCCTGTTACCTTTTAAGATCTGACATTTCACGTAAACATAATTGAAAAGTCTTGCTGACATTATCTCATGCCAGGGGCACGAGACGGGAAACCTGTCTGTCACGTGCGTATGTTTTAATACCTCTGTACATCTTTCCAAAATACATAGTTTTGGGGAATTGGCAAGACATTTTTAATTTTTCTTATGTATTTTGTTATGTTTTTGGAATATTTTGAAACAGGAGTGTCATTTACATCTTATGCTTGGCTCACATCACACATATCTGCTATCAGTCTAGTTGGCAGAGTCTGGTAAACCTCCGTAGTGTTTTCTTGTGTGCGGTGAACTGCATCGTGTGGAGGTTAAGAGTGATTACCCTGCAATCACGTGGGCGGGGTTCACAGCATTTGACTGGATGCTCAAGTTGTTTCTGGATCAGTCAGCAAATATGTATTGAGCATCTACTATGTGCCAGGATTCTTCTGGGTACTAAAGATAACAAAATAAAGTCTCGACCCTAAAATGTCATACATTCTAGTGGAGGGTTCTGGAGAGGGGAAAGGAAATTTTAAGAAGAAATAAGTTGTATTCAAAGGTGACAAACAGTATGAAGATAAAGCTGGGAAGGAGGTGGGGCAGCCGGACTGGGAGAAGTGCAGTGTGTGTTTTTTAATAGAGTAAGTAGTCCAGGCTTCCCTGAGCCTGTGACATGTGATCAGTGACCTGGAGGAGGTCAAGGGAGCAAGAGCATAGGACCGTCTGGGGACAACATGCCAGGCTCTCGGGGGAGCGTCCTTATCTGGGGAGCAAGAGTGTTGGGTGAGGCAGAGGTGGGGCCTCACGGGCCTCTGGGAGGACTCTGCTTTTATTCTGCGTGGTCAGTTTTCCTCAGAGTAAACCATTAGGCTGTAAAGCAGAGGGTGACATGGTCTGACCGACTTGGAAGCACGACCCTGGTGACTTGTTGAGATCTGACTGTGGGGAGGGCAGGGGTGGGCGCCGAGAGCACCAAGGACACTCACAGAAACCCAGGTGCCACAAAATTGCTGGGCCGAGGAGGTGCCATCGAGTTGGTGAAGAGCACCTGGGTTCACGGTGTATTCTAGAGGTGGCACCGGGTTGCTCAAGGAGCGAGTGTGGCATGTGGGGGACAGGAGAGTAATGATGGCTCCAAAGACTGGTGTCAGCAGCTCGAGGGCAGTTTCTGTGCACTGAGATTCAGAGACCAGACAGACGGCAATTGAGAGTTGCATTGGGGACATTAGAGGTTTGAGAGATGAGCAGACACACAAGAGGAGATGCTGAGTTGGCAGCTGGACTTGCAAGTCTGGCAGCATCTGTGGGCAAAGTATGAGCCAGAGAAGTTAACCTGACAGTTGTCAGCATGTAGATGGAATAAAAGGCCATGAAACAGAGACTGAGAAAGAGCAGCTCGGAAGTTAAAAATGCACACCCCAGAGCGCAGCGTGTCCGCATCCAGGGGAGGTGCAGCTGCAGGAGCAGAATGACTGGCTTTGCCCGTGCTGCCAGCAGGAACAGCAAGACGAGGGCCGAGAGCTGAGCACGCAGAAGGCGTCACTAACCTCAGTAAAAATAACTCAGTGGAGAACGCAGTCCAAGGGGCGTGAGAAGAGGCGCCAGAGAGAACACGCGGTCACTCGGGCCCTGCTGGAGAGACACAAGCAGGGAAAGGCCACTGCATGAAGAAGGAAGTAGGCTGGACGGTGCTAGTTACGTTGTGCTTGTTTGTTTTAAGGTAGAAAAACTACTTTTTACGCTGATGGAATAAAATAGGCAATGCAGGACGGGGACGAGATGTCACCAAGGTCTGTGTCCCTGAATAGCCGAGAAGGGGCGGGGCATGTGTACAGGTGGCAGGAGAAGGCCAGGGGCGGGGGGCCGTCTGGCCAGTAGCACTCCTGACGTGCAGGCTGGAGCCCCTCTGACTGCGGCTCTGTCCTTGGTCCTGAGAGCAACAGTGGGGAAGGAGCAGGGCTTTGAGATTTGAGCAGAGGGGGAGCACCGGGACTAGAGAGAGAAGTCCTCAGGGGATTTCTAAAATCAAACTGTTGAACAAGAAAAATCATCTCAAATATAATTATTTTAAATTAAAGGTTTCATTTTCCAGTTGAAGTAATTGTATTGACTAATACGTTAAGTGAATTTTTATATTTTGATACATGTCAAATCACTTTCTGAAATTATTTCTAAAACTTATTGAATGTTCTTGTATAGTAGTTTTTTGTAAAGAGTAGTCATGGCTATTGAATTCAATATGATCTTCTGTGGTTTTTATTATGTCATTCTATCCTCCTCTGCTCAGGGCACTGTGTGACACCCCAGGCGTGGACCCCAAGCTCATCTCTAGAGTTTGGGTCTACAATCACTATAGATGGATCATATGGAAACTGGCAGCCATGGAATTTGCCTTTCCCAAGGAATTTGCCAGCAGATGCCTAAATCCAGAGACAGTGCTGCTTCAGCTGAAACACAGGCAAGTTGAAAGCGCAACGTGGTGGGACCGTCCCTGCGGCACGGTTCCGACGTCAGCACAGCCTGTGGCTTCAGTGCCCTCAAGGTGCACGCGCCGGCCATCGGTGACAGCTGCCGTCCCACTCAGTAGAGATCACATGCTAACACACCTCTCGCTTCCTCTACCCCCGTCTAACCTCTTGCCACATGAGAAGAATATGAATTACTAAGCGGATCCACTTTCTGGGGGTTTTACTATTCAGTTCATACTTCAACAGTATAAAACTTAATGTATTGCTACCTACCAAATTTTAAATTCTCTTCTGTCTCAGTATTTCTTCAGTAAAAGTATTAAATTTTTTTTTCAATTAGTCAGCAACTTTTTTTTACCATTAAGTTATACACGCACATTTTTCTTTTTCTTTTTAGGTATGATATAGAAATTGACAGAAGCAGAAGATCGGCTATAAAAAAGATAATGGAAAGGGATGACACGGCTGCAAAAACACTTGTTCTCTGTGTTTCTGAAGTAATTCTGTCAAGTACACATCTATCCGAAACTCATAGCGGTAAAACCAGCGGCGCGGAAGCCAGCAAAGCGGCCGTCGTGGAACTGACAGATGGCTGGTACGCCATCAGGGCCCAGCTCGACCCTCCCCTGTCGGCGCTCCTGCAGACGGGCAGGCTGGGCATCGGCCAGAAGGTTGTCACTCACGGAGCTGAACTGCTGGGCCCTCCCGAGGCCTGTTCCCCTCTGGAAGCCTCAGAAACTCTCATGTTGAAGGTGAGGTCCCTGAATGCCCGCGCTCGGGAAAACGCCAGTCGCCAGCTCAGCTGAGTTCCCGAGAGGTTTTATCTTCGGCATCTAAGTTTACTGATGCCTGTTACAGAGGCTCAATCTCTTGAGAATGTACTGAC
>NW_011892072.1:6894-7265 GCF_000151845.1 Pteropus vampyrus
GTTCAGTGTGGCATGGCCGTAGACATCAGTCTATAAACGTGTCCTTCGTTGAGTTCCTGGAAATTTCCTGGAAGTTGTTCTTTGATAATTTTTTCTTTTTTTAGGCAAGGCAACCCTTGGTTGACCTCACAAATTGCTAGGACCTTGTCAGCTTATCGACGGGATCGGTCTTGTTCAGGGTGGCATGGCCGTAGACATCAGTCTATAAACATGTCCTTCGTTGAGTTCCTGGAAATTTCCTGGAAGTTGTTCTTTGATAATTTTTTCCCTTCTATTATCCCTCTTCTTTTTTTTTGAACTCTTGATATTTGGGCACTGGGCCTCTTAGGTCATCCTCTGATGGGCTTGTTTTTTTCTCCTGTATTCTGTTT
>NW_011892073.1:0-419 GCF_000151845.1 Pteropus vampyrus
TTAGATGTAGGTTTATTATATTCCTCCTGACTGGTTTCCATTCAGAAGAAAGGGACTGACACTGATTGGCTTGCAAAAGCATGTGAACTAAAGTGCATTGGTCGATGGTTTAGGTTTAAAACTGGGTGTGGTGGCTACTTATTGCCATGGTTATGAAAGTATAATCATTCATAAGTTTGTAGAAGATTTTATTCTCAGAAGGTATTTGAATGACTATTTTACATTAATATCCACCTTATGCAGATTTTCAGATCTATCCTCATGGAATCAGTGTAACTGTGGCTCTCAAATTTGACTTCCAAGGTTACTTGATCCCTCTTCCGCTGGTGACAATGACAGTGCCCACCTCACAAACTACTTTATATGAGACACATAGCATGGTGCCTGGTAGATAGTTGATGTTCAATAAATATTGACTA
>NW_011892073.1:2574-3849 GCF_000151845.1 Pteropus vampyrus
TTTTTTTTTTTGCTAGCACCAACATTTTATGGTAGGGAATGATTGCAGTTTCTCACATCAGTCCCAACATGTTAGGCAGATTCCCCAAATGTCTTTGTCTTTCCTTAGAAACCAGTTATAGGTCTCACTCATGACCAGTGGCATATCATGGGCAGCACAGGGGGAGCAGTCCACTTAGGCTTATAGTAAACTGTTCGAATGTGGATCAGCAGCAGAAGTTTTTAGGGGAGAATACTATGTTCATTTTCTATTGCTGATGTAACAAATTAGCATAAACTTAATGGCTTAAAACAATACAAATTTATTACCTAGTTCTAGAGATTAGAAGTCTGAAAATTAGTCTTACGGGGCCAAAATCAAGATGTCGGGAGGCTCTAGAGAAGAAGACTTTCTTGCTTTCTTCAGCTTCTAGAGGCTGATTGCAATCCTTGGCTCATGGCCCTCTTCCAGGAATGGTATCGCTCCTACCCCTGCTTCTGTCTGACTCCCTCTCTCCTGCTCCCTCTTTCCCTTATATGGACTTTTGTGATTACATTGGGCCCTCCCAGCTAACCCAGGATAATCAAGTCATTCATTCATTCATTCATTCATTTATTCTTTATATTCTTTTTGAGAGATCTGTCCATATCCAACAGTGGAGTATTTAGGTCCCCTACTACGATAGTGTTTTGGTCTGTTTCTCCCTTTAGTTCTGTTGTATATTTCAGGGCTCCCTGATTGGGAATATGGATGTTAATAATGTTAGGTCTTTTTGGTATATGATTCCCTTTATCATTATGAAGTGTCCCTCAGTATCTTTCTTTTTTATTTTGAAGTCTATTTCGTCTGATATTAGTACTGCTACTCCTGTTTTTCTCTAAATGCCATTTGCTTGAAATATAATTTTCCACCCTTTCACTTTGAGTTTATATTTGTCTTTGGAGCTGAGATGTGTCTCCTGGAGGCAGCATCTGATTGGGTTTTGTTTATTGAGCCAATCTGCAACTCTGTGCCTTTTTGTTGGTGAGTTCAGTCCACTTACATTTAGGGTGATTATTGAAATATGAGGTTTTCCTATAGCCATGTTATATTTTGCTTTCTGGTAGCTCAGTGTTTCCATTGCTTCTTTGTCCTTGCATTTTTATCTTCTTTTTATTTTGGTTGGGTTTTGTGGATTTTCTCTCTGGTCCTTCTTGTTTTATCTTGTATTCTTCAGTTCTAAATCTTTGGCTTGTGGTTATCATTACATATATGTAAAGGATAGTTATATCTATCCTTTACATATCCTTTACATAT
>NW_011892073.1:5164-6950 GCF_000151845.1 Pteropus vampyrus
TATTATTATTATTTTTCTCTTTCCCAGAAAGAAGATGTATTATTATATAAAGGTCTCTCTTTAGCCTATTGCAAAGAAGGTGTTTTTCTTTTGGTTTCCAGTAGGTGGCATCTAAGCATCTTGGATCCTTGCTTTCTATAAAGCCTAAATAATGCCTTTTTAATTTTCTGGTAGATATTTAATCACGCTCGCTACCCTCAGTTTCAGTCCCTGTCAATGTCAGCGACAGTTTTGGTAGCATTAGCTCAAATACCCGTGGGGCTCTGAAGTATTTTATCTTAGAGAATATGGTGAGGGGAGGCCTCTGGTTGGAGGATGGGGTTGTTGTAGCTCAGCCTTGCATTTTGCAACTGGAGCTAGTAATAATCAGCTATTGCTTCTCTGCTATTCATGCTTTGCTTTATACCCTGATCTATGGACTTTGCCTCTGCTTGGAGCTCACAGATCTCTCAGGCAGGGATGTTCAGGGAACCCGACACAACTTCTCTCTCCTCCTCCTCCTGCAGGGAGCTCCTACTGTAAGAGGCAGCTTCTTTGTACCTCCCAATCTACCACCAGACTCCTGCAATTCTGACATCTGGTAGCTCTTATGTGCAGATCCCTGGCTCAGACATGCTTGTGTGCAGGTTGGGTGTTATTTGTTGAGTTTTAGATGTTCCGCTTATTGTTATTTCAAGGGTAGAGATCTGGGGACATCTCTCACTCTGCCATGCTTCTGATGGCACACACCAATAATTAAGTTCTTTAACTTAATCATACTTGCCAAGCCCCCTTTGCCGTGTGAGATAACATATTCACAGATTCTGGAGATTAGGATGTGGACAACTTTGGGGAGGCCATTATTTTGTCTACTACAAGTATTTTACAATTAATTTTTAGAATGTCTGGCTCATAATGACAATAGAAATCAGACTCTTAATCCATTTTATTACTACTTTTTAAATTCTCTATAGACAATGAAATCATTTATTGTCTGTAATACCTGGAGAATTGGCACTTCCACTGCCTCCTTTTGGCACCCAGTGCTCATAACTAAGCATTGTTTTCTTGAACTCATTTAGAGTTTATACTCTTTGGTAGCTAATGAACTTTATACCTTTACTACTTTTTACAATCTTAGTATTTGGGAATTTGGGATGCCGACCCATTCCTCAAGATTTAACAAATTATCATATCATTGGTTTTCTGACTGCAGAAGCTCAATTCTTTAGCATAAATTCTTTTGGTAAAGCCAATTGCCAGTCCATTGCTTTAATCATACAAGTTTCTTTTTTTCAGAGTATCTCCCGCATCTTCATTTCATTCTATTCTTTATATAGCCAGCCCATATTTTAATAGAGCATGAGAAAATATTTTGTGAGGTGTTGACACAAGATGAAGGAAGAGAGAGGTAGAAAATGATTCTAGGGATATTTTCTAGGATAGTCTCTCAATATGATCTGTCCACATTTCCATCAGAATCACCTACACACTTATTAAATGCAGATTTCAGGGCTTGGCTATAGCATCAATGCTGATGTCAGTGAGAACCTAGAAGTGCTTCATATACATGTTTTATTTTGGAAACAACTCTTCTGGAATATGCTCTCTTCTTCTATGACATAGGAGTGTGTTTTTAGAAGGCATCTAAATCATTTGGCAATTGCTTTCCTTGTGATGTTTCTGAACTCCACCTTCACCCCACAGGAAGCCTATGCTATTTTAAACAGATTTGAAGTTGAAGTAACCAAAGAGGAATCAGAAGCAGTTGATACCTTGAGATATTCTTTCAACAAATTGCAGAGCA
>NW_011892074.1:0-1305 GCF_000151845.1 Pteropus vampyrus
AAATCTAGTAGATGAGACAGAAAACTGTAGTCAGTCAACAACTAATTGTAATTCAGTTTGATAAACACTGTATTTGAGATCAACAGTAGTAGTCATTGAAGAGCGGAGCAGTTAATTTTACCTGGAGGAAGATGGCATTAAGGAAGTAATATTTTTCTGCCAATACCATGCCGTTTTGATTATAGCTGCTTTGTAGTATAATTTGAAGTTGGGTAGAGTGATGCCTCCAGCCTTATTCATTTTTCTCAGAATGGTTTTGGCAATTCGAGGTCTTGTGTGCTTCCATACAAATCTGATGATTTTTCGTTCTATTTATTTAAAAAATGCTGGTGGGATTTTGATGAGGATTGCATTAAATCTGTATAACGCTTTAGATAATAAGTTCATTTTAACTATGTTGATTCTTCCAATCCAAGAACACGGAATCTTTCCATTTCTTTGTATCTTCTTTGATTTCTTTTAATAGGGTCTTATAGTTTTCATCATATAGGTCCTTCACATGTTTTGTTAAATTTATTCCTAGGTATTTTATTTTTGTTGCAATTGCAAAAGGAATGATTTTTTCCACTTCTTTTCTGACACTTCATTATTAGAGTATAGGAATGCTACGGATTTTTGAACATTGATTTTGTATCCAGAAACTTAACTGTATTCGCTTATTGTTTCTAGCAGTGTTCTTATGGAGTCCTTAGAGTTTTCTATATAGAGAATCATGTCATCCGCAAATAGCGACAGTTTGACTTCATTTCCTGTTTAGATGCCTTTTATATATTTCTCTTGCCTGTTTGCACTCGCTAGGACCTCCAATGTTATATTAAATAACAGTGGAGATAATGGACAGCCTTGTCTTGTTCCTGATCTTAGAGGAAAGATTTTTAGTTTTTCACCATTCAGTATAATGTTGGCTGAGGGTTTGTTGTATATGGCTTTTATTATGTTAAGTTACTTTCCTACTATACCGATTTTGTTAAGTGTTTTGATCATAAATAGATGCTGTATCTTGTTGAAGACTTTTTCTGCATCTGTTGATATGATCATAAGATTCTTATTTTTTCATTCGTTTATGTGGTGTATCACATTAATCGATTTGCATATGTCGAACCATCCCTTTGCCCCTGGACACACAGACCAGTGGAACAGAATCGAAAGTCCATAAGTAAACCCATGTTTGTGTGGGCAAATAATTTTCGACAAAAGAGCCAAAAATATACAGTGGAGAAAGGAAAGCCTCTTCAATAAATGGTGCTGGGAAAACTGGAAAGCCACCTGCAAAAGAATGAAACTAGACTGTTGTCTATCACCACA
>NW_011892074.1:2753-5450 GCF_000151845.1 Pteropus vampyrus
TGTGGGCCATGGAAGTCAGTAATTTTATGTGGATGAGTTCAGTCAAAACTATTTATTGTATAAAGTGAGTGGGTGTGTTTGTGAATATTGGCCTGCGGATATGTTACTGAAAACAGCCTGAGATAACCAAATAATCCCTTTTGCAGTCTGCTTGCAAAAGGTATTATCTGCTGAGGTGTGATCATTGATTTTCTAAAAGTTAAAAAGAAGGTGTTAATCTCCTGGGAGATAAAAAGAAAGGGAGAGTTAGCTGTGGGTGCTGGCAGTCCACTAAATATTTGTACTTCTTTATTCTGGTCATTGGCCAGCAGCTTCCCAGACAGAGATTGTACTTTCTAGTCACTTGTAAAGCTGGGTGGGGCTGTCTGACTAGATCTCCCTCAGGTAATGAAAGAAATGATATGTATGACATTGGGTCAGATTGAGTGAGATGCATTCCTTTTCCCCATCTGTCTTCTGAATGCAGAGATTCTGAGGACCTTGTGGGTGGGGAAACTGTAAGACTGAAGGCACCTGAGTTCCTGTGGTAATCTTTGCATTTGCATATCAATTTTAGGATCACATTGTCAATTTCTGCAAAAATCCAGCTGGGATTTTGAATCTAGGTCCATTTGGGGCGTATTGACATCTTAATGTTAAGTCTTCTGATCCATGAACATGAATGTCATTTCCATTTATTTAAGTGTTCATTCATTTCTTTTAATAATGTTTATAGTTTCCACTATACAGGTTTCGCACTTCTTTTGTTAAATTTATTCCTAAGAATTTTATTATTTGTTAGTGCTATTGTAAATGGAATTGTTTTCTTTATTTCATTTTCAGATTGTTCATTGCTGGTGTATAGTAACGTAATTGATTTTCGTATATTGATCTTGTATCCTGCATCCTTGCTGAACTTCTTTATCAATTTTAATAATATTTTTAATGGATTCCTTAAGGTTTTCTATATGTAAGATCATGTAATCTGCAAATATAGTTTTACTTCTTTCTTTCTAATCTAGTGCCTTCTATTTTCTTGCCTAATTGCCCTGGCTAGAACTTCCAGTACAGTGTTGAATAGAAGTGGTGAGAGTGAACATTTTTGTCTTGTTCCTGGTATTAGAGGGAAACATCCAGTCTTTCACCATTATGTGTGATGTTCGCTGTGCATTTTCCTTAGACCCCTTTATCAGGTTCAGGATGTTGGGTATTTTTATCATGAAAGATGTTGGATTTTCTCATATGCTTTTTCTCCATCTATTGAGATAATCATGTGGGTTTTGTTACATTTACATTTGCATGAGCTCTTCCATTCTTGATCCTGGAGTAAATCTCATGCATTACAGAAATAAAAGGTTAGTGACTGTCAGCATTTGGATAAATGAGAGAAGCCTTGGGAGTTAGTGAGATTACCCAGAGAGAGTACATAGAAAGAAAAGGTGGCCCAAGATGGAACTTTGAGGAATATAATATTCAGTTGCCATGTGCAGTGCTAAATATAGTTTAATGAAAACTTCACCTGAAATAGCAGGCAGTTCTGGTTGTGCTACACCAGGTAATTGTGCTAGATTGTCTGCAGCTGTCATGTGTCTGAAGCATCTCTGGTAACATGGGAAGTTTTTCTGCCCTTTATTTGTTTGCCTTTGTGTAAGAGTAGAACCCTTATACAAAGTATAAGTATTTAAGGTGTAGGCAAAGAAAGAGAATCAGCATGGTTTTTTTTGAAATGAACATGTAAATTGTGAGTAAATAGTACAAAAATTTTAAACTTTGTGAACATTACTAGTTCCATAAATTGAGCATTTTAACACTAGAGAATTTACCTTTTCTCTGCTAGAAGGAATGTTTGTGTGAAAACAGAAAAAAAAATCAATCTGCGGGAAATTTCCTTGATATAATTAGTAGTGTTTTGTAAAGAGCCTGAAACATGCACCATAGTCAACAACCATAGGTCCTCAGACTCTATTGAGTACCAGAAGTAGACAGTGCTTTCTCTTTTCATTTTTGTTTTGTCCTCTGTACTGCTACTGCTGTCTCTCTTAATTCCATAATCACTATTAGCTGTAGCTGTGAGAAGACCCTGATTTCAAAGCATTTAAAACTGATATGGCCACAGTAGCTTCTTGGTGAGACTATCCTTTAGATTCATACAAGAAATTTATTTATTTCAGCTTTATTGAGTATAATTGACAATTAAAAGTTGTATATATTTAAGGTATATAAGTTAATAATTTGATATACATGGTGAAGTAGTCACCAGAATCAAGCCAATTAACATATTTGTTGCCTCACATATGTATGCAATACGATATTGTTAGTCACTATATAAGATAGTTTGATTCTTAGAAATATTCTAACTAAATGTCAGCAGTTAAGCCCTAAGTATATATAGCGATATGTGTTACCTGTTCTAAATTTAAATTAGTTGATAGTCTTGGAGACTGTTGAAAAATGTTACTGAAATTTTCCAATTTAATCATAAATAATTCAAACTATTTGGTTGAACTAAAAAAGGTTTTGTTACAGCGACCAACTCATCAAATGATAGGTCAATTTGTGAGATGTTCGTTACCTGAAATTTTGTTTCTTCCTCGAACTACATCATTAGAATTTTCTGAAATCATGAATAATCTTGAGAATAATAGATTATGTGAGGCACAAAGGGTATAATGTTGACTGATAACTAATTATGAATTAATACTAAAATTAATAGAAAGT
>NW_011892074.1:7610-7947 GCF_000151845.1 Pteropus vampyrus
TTCTCTCTTGAGGGTGGTTATGTTTCTGAGGGGGTCTGAAAAAGAGGCATTTCAAAGGTGTGTTACCATACATGCACATAAACAGACAGAGCTTGTTTAAAGCAAAGATAGACCATTTACGAAAGAAGTTACATGCCTAAGGCGTGACTACCCACCGTGACCTACCCAGTTAAGAATTTACAGTCTGATCACCCTGTGAGGTTACTTTCAGTAAGTTTTATTCTAGCACGTCTTTTTCATCTACATAAAAAACTAACCATTTTTAGAAAGACTGGTGACTCATGTTTTTTAAATGTATATACATATATGGTTTTTTAATGTGAAAAATTGTTGGCTT
>NW_011892075.1:0-1272 GCF_000151845.1 Pteropus vampyrus
AGGGTCAAAGGAGTTCTGGTCAAGGATTCAGATGCCCCTGGCTGGCCATGCTCTTAGGCAGATCTGCCTTCCTTCATGCCATCCCAACTCTGTAAAACTATGGGAGCCTTTTGTTTTAGCCCCTCTTGCCCACGAGACTACCCCATGTCTGTGCCGATCCACATGATCTTCACTCAGCACCATTCAGTGGGGGAAATAGAACAAGGCAGGCGTTGGCACTTTCTCTGGTTTAGCTTCTTGCTTATGCTATTGTAGTAAGTGATTAAAGGCTTCACCGTTACTTTCATTTTGGCTTTCTGTGTTAGTTGGCTACTGGCAGCTCAGCTCTCTCCAACTCAACTGAGCGCCTGACAGATTGGCATAGCAAGCAGGATAGTTGATGAAGCACAATTTCATTCTAGAAAAATAAAAAGCCTGAAGAGCCCAAAGGGTACCTTTGTGAAATGCTAGTGGCATCTGGAGGGGTGTAGCAGGTCATTCCTCAGAGTCTGAGGTCCGCAGAGTGCTCACCAGTGCTTTTCTAAAAGCACTAGCAGATCCTGCAGGGCACTTCACCAGCCACGTCTGTGGATCTCAGGAAGTGCTCTTGGAAGTGGCAGGGCATTCTTAGCTGCTCTCGCTGTTTGTACAAATAAACATTTTAGTTCTGATGGACACCATTGGTCTTTCCTTTCGGCCCCTGACTTTCCACCCGAGCTCATTTAGAAGGTCAGATTACAGAACCAATAGAGGAATTCAGAGAAAGTTAGGGAAGCAGTTTCCTAGCCACTGCTTAGGGCTCAGTGACTGGCAATGGGACCAGAGACGACCAGTGGGTCTCCCATGACCTGAGTAACTAAGAAAGTCCAAGTAACCAACAAACACCATGCAGTGCAGCAAGTTGTTGAAACTTTGGAGAAAAATAAGAAAAGAGAAAAGAGAAGAGAAGAGAAGAGAAGAGAAGAGAAGAGAAGAGAAGAGAAGAGAAGAGAAGAGAACTCGATCATATGGGATCGCTTTAGCCAACAGCCTCAAAGAGACCTTAGAGACTTAATTAGATTCTCCTTCAGAGGTAATCTTGCTAAAGTTAATACAGAGGGAGAGGGACCAAGACATTGGAATGAAGCCTCCTGTGCAGATTCTCTTGACCTCAAACTCGAAAGTAATATTTTACGACCGACTGCATGTTAAAAGACAGCTGATTGAGCTGGCGGAATGCACAGTGAAGAATAAGAGACTGTTAGCTTAGAACAATTCTCAAAAGATTCCAATTTAGAGAAGTGCCTATCCTCT